>NC_135766.1:11804501-11972001 GCF_052425735.1 Oculina patagonica
CATAGAGCAATCGATGATCACATCGTAACCCATCTACCCTTGCTGCCTGCATAAAGTGATGAAATGATGTCCGGTTGGGGAAACGGAGTTTGTTCGTAGCACGAGTCAAGATCGAGCCCGAGTCAACTTCGAGTCTCGAGTCAAGTTCGAGTCACTTTTTTTCACTTTTTTTGCAATAATATCGTTTGACTATACCGTAATTGTTATTGTAAACATTTCATCGGGAATTGTGGCGTATTTTGCTAGAACTTTGTAATTTTCTTTTCAAGCAAAGATTGTTTTGAGTAATTTTGCGGTTTTCTGCTGGGTTTTGTAAACTTTAAAACCTGGTTTACAATCAGAAAAAACGCCTACAAGTAGGCAGTGTTCAAGATATCGCTTACTGTTTTTGATATTTTTTTAAAATGAAATGCCCTCTGGAATGATTTTAATAGTAATATAGTTGATGTTCTTGGGCGTAAATATGTTTTTGGCCCTTCTCAGAGCTCATTTTAGAGCCTGAGTCGGATCTATTATGGATACCGAGGAACGTTTGAAAAGCAGTTGCGAAGAAAAATCAGGACTAAACTGTCGCAATCGACAGTGAAACTGGAAGAAGAGGTCAAATGACTCAGATTTTGCTGTTCTTATACCTCCGGTACGTATATAATTTTCACACAGCAGTTAAAAATAAAACTGCAAAAAAGAAAAAAAAGGAATTTAACTTGACTCCAACTTAACGCGTGATTCGAAGTTGACTCGGGCTCGAACTTGACTCTCGCTACGAACAAACTCGGGAAAACGTAGGAAACATGTGTGACTAAGTCGCGATTGCCTTTTTGTTTTGGTTTTACTTCTGCTTGGTTAAAAAGGTAGTGAGAGTTTTTAAACCAGTCATTAAAACCAAAGGAACTGATATAGATTTAGGCAAGCCTAAAAGCGGAGCTCCCCTGTTATTTACCTTCTATACTTTTCTAGATCGATTTTTTATTCATGTTATTTTATTTATATATTATTTCACCAAGAACAACAGCACCAAATACAAGCAAAAATAATTGATCAATCAAAAAAGGATTATTCAGCAGTCTGTGTATAACCCCCAAAGATAAACTATTAACCCTCGGATGAACAAGCAAACTAATACCCCACCAACGTACGAAGGGAAGAGCGGAGGGGGGTGGAGCCCCACCCCAGAGTTTTCATCCTATCTAGGTGCAGCAAAATATTTTTCACTGAGTAGAAAACCCATAGTGTACTCTACAGGATGGCATAATTTTTGTTGGCTGTGACGTCATATGTCGTCACATGACCTCATTTAATAGCCATAATCTTGGAACTGAGATCTTGGATTTTGTATTTTCTTAGATAGTAAAAAAAAGTATGGAGGGGGCATATACACCCCCCCCCCCCCCCCTGTACGTCCGAGGTTTAACTCTCACAGATTAAATAGGACAAAAAAAGCATTGTTCTAGAAAAAATCCATACCCCTCACGGTGGCTGTTACATGTATGTTACAGCTGTATATAGCATAGAACTGGAAAGTTTTACATGCAGCTTCCCCTACCCCCAAATGGGGGCCTTATTTGCTGGAATGGTGACATTATTATTGTTGTCCAATACCAAAAATAACGGCTTTCTCCTAGCACACCAGAGTAAAAGCTAGCTGCACGCATAATAGTGACATCGGCTGTCATTCTGACAAATAGGGTCCCCCTATATGAGTCCCTTTCACCTGGGGGGGTGGGGGGGGGCTTGCTTACTAACATGTAATAATAAGACTTCCTCAAAGTCATTTGAAGCACAGTTAAGGTATGTCGCATTCATGTGACCATCACTCGTGGTCGTTGCTGGGCTTTGCTTTGTAGCACTTTTCGGGCAAATAACTTGGTGCAAGTCTACTGACATATAATATAGCTGTGTTCAATGTTACATCATTTAAAGACTGAATTTGGTTTTGGTAAAATCACAATTTACCCACAAACAACAAACATTGCAACATTTAATTAATAATTATTAAATTGAACTGTGTATCTGACGTCATCATGATTACTGTTCTTCTCAGTGTAGGAACTGGGAATTAAATGTGTGGATAGCAGGATGATTTTTATATTGCACCACATGATTCTATCACTACTAGCTTTTTTCATTAATTTAAAATTACACTGACCGGTTCATATTCAGTGTAAGTACATGCACATAAGTATTAGTTGTACATGCAATGACGAGATAATAAATACATCTGATAGTTCAAAAAAATTTAGTAAAAAAAATTTAAAAGTTGACACTGGCTAAAAATATTTTGTGCGGACGTTTCGGCCACTAACTGTTGCCTTCTTCAGCAAAATGTAAATTACAAATTTGCAAATTGCAGGAGATCTGTTCTTTCCGTCAGACGTTTTTAAGTGCTGTTGTTTCCCCACTTCGATGAATTAGCAACGGAATAAAAATTACCGCGGAAAGGTAGTAAGGAATGCTCAGTAGAAATTGCTTTGAATACAACTTGTGTTGGAATTATTTCGACACAAACGAATCTCAAAAAGTCTACATTTCCTTGTTTTGACATACTGGTACACGACGACAGATAGCTAGAGCACAGCTCCGTATCAAGAATGATGTATAAGATTGATGCTAGTTTAATCTAAAAGACAAAACATTTTCTACTCTGTTAAAAAATGTACATCAATAACTATAAATTAATTTATCAAAGCTTTTCCTTGTTTTATCTGTCTTTGCTTCAAACTCAGTGAGTAGCTTGGAAGTTGAACATCCATTTCGATTGGTCGTAGAAATCTTTTACTTTGGTTGGAAAAGGGGGAAACGAGGAATATATGTATTCAGAAATAATGTATTGATCTGCAAAATGTTAAACTGTCTCTCAAAGTAACATAATTTTCGATCGTGAGGTCGTCTTGGTAAATTGGCCTTTTTGCTGTGAACCATATCCAAAATATTGCTGTTAACCATACCATTTCCCGAAAGCTTTAGCTGCTTGTACAAATTGTTCCGAATTGTACGGAAATGCTTATATACCTGCCCCGACACTTGCCCCTTCATGTAAAGGACCATCAAAAAGTACATGCGCCTGCGATTCAATGGCGAAAATTTTCGGTCAGCGGTAAACTTAAAAAAAAAAACATTCAACCTCGATGTGTTCTACATTTGAGCCCGCGATATGGTCATGTGATACTGGTTAGTGGAATCCTTGTTTAGACAGCTGTCAATTGACCATAACAAAGACGTCAATCATGTCCAATATCAAAGAGATTTCAAAGGTAAAAGACGTCGTTGACGAATGATGAGACGACATTCTTCTCCCTCCCGGTCGGATTGCCTTGTGACTCCCGTCCCCCTCCCCGAGTGTCTGTAGGCGCGCGCGCGCGGGCGGGCGTGCGAAACCAATTTTTTTTGGGCTTCAAGGTTTCACAAAAATCATTACCCGCATTACCTATAACTGGAGTCGTCCATTACCTCTCGGCACGAGACATGAGATTGGTTCTTCAAGCAATAGATAACAGGTCAAAACAATGCGCTTAGACCTAGAAAACAATAAAGGCAATGTTTCCAAAAGGAAGTGGCTAATTGTTTAGATACCTAAAACACAAAACTTTCACTTCCTCTTTCAGCCTCTTCAGAAGTTGCTGTTACGTGTACATGGAGACAGTCGTACCTACGCTACTGTATCTCGATGCTTGTTAAGTTATGGAGCTGACGTGTGCAAGTTGAACAAAAAAGGAGAAACACCACTAGACATGTGTCGTGGATCTGAAGTTGAACAACTCATTCGAGAGATCGCAGCTTTTGGCGGGTACTGAAAACAACATTGTGTTTTAATGGTGTCGTTTTAAGTTTCTCAATAGTCATTTTGGTTTTGCATTATGCTTCTACATAGAAATGCTTTTTAGGCTCAGTTACATTTTACATTTTTTTTTTAATTAAAGGAAGTCGAAAAATAGGAAAGTTCCAAGTTTTGGGGGCACAAACCAGTCCCAAAACAGAGAAGAATCAAACAGTTTACCTAGCTCTGCTATGGGAATAAAAGGAACACAAACAGTTGTGGAAGGTCACGGAATAAGTGCAAGTGAAGCTGGTGATAGACAAGAGTATGTAAATAAAGACTCCGACAACGTCAGCAGCCAAAAACGACCTGGCCAGTTAGCAGAAGAGATGAAAAATCAGGCTGACATGGAACCTCCTAAAGAGAAAAAGAAGTTCATTCGTGACTGCACTGGAGATCATGAAAGAGAGAAAGTTTATGACGAGGAATTGCAGGTTGGTTGTTGAGTACAACCTTTCATTTGTTTCATCTTCATGTCAAATGCTTTGTTTGCTATGTTACTATTTTTTACAAATGCTTCATGCCAGTTAAGCACCCCGCATGTAGAAAGGAAGGGACATTATCCATGATAGTCAGGTGTAGCGTGTAGCAGTTTATATCATCTTTTTTGTAAAAAATGGTAAACAACAACAACGACCAAAAAAACATTGTACCACGATTTGTCAAGTGCTTGAGTTCTTTTAGCATTTTTTATCTGTACCTTAGCCAGTAATGTGCATGCCCCTGCAGCTACAGTCATTTATAGTTATTAGTTGTTTAACGTTGTTCAATATTTGAGTTGTTTCTCTTGTCGAGAATGCAATAAAACTGTTGTTGCTAGTTAATCAATAGCTCAGGTAAAAAATTTCCTAAACATCAACACTTATTTAGTTAAATCAACATCCTGAATAAGGATTATTTGTTGCCAGCAGCAGTTAAACTGGCTAATAATGTACCTAACCACTTTTGTTTATTTGTGTAGGCTTTGGTACGGACTGGAAAACAACAAGAGGCCATATCGCGTTCAGAAGGTAATGCATTTATTACCAAAGAATAATAATTTTAAACTTAATGTTTTGAATGGTCTGAAGAATTCTTGGGCACAATTTTGGTAAAGAAAATGCATTTGGTTAGCAGTTTAAGTTACAAAGTCTACTCCCGAGTTCAACTCCTCGGCTACGCTTGTGAGCAGTCAGCTGGTCTCCCTCCTGCCAGTTGAAATATTTAATTATGTTACGTTTATTTACATTGGAGTTGTTGCAGTATTTTTTATATACTGGATCTGAAAAGCCCCATTGGAGACAACATTGGAGAGTGTTAAATTAAGTCAGCTACATTATTATATTGCCTGGTTGATTGATTGATTTATCCTTTTGATTTACTTCGTACTCAGAGGAGGAAGAGGAAGAGGAAATTGTGGTGTAATAATTTCACCAAAATAGCAAATTTAGTTACTATCTAGACATTTTAAAGGCAGGTTTCATTTACTTCAATTGCATTTAGAAATGTTTTATGCCGCATCCCCGCGTATCCGTTTTCATTGGAAAACGATTTTTCCTCGTTTTGTAACAAAATTTGCGTCCACTCATCGTGTTTTTGAATCGTTTTTGATCGCCCACTAGAAAACGCTAAAACTAGCAGTAATCATAGATTAAAGAGTGCGTTCGAGTATTAGTATGTTGGAATAACAATTTATGGGGTTTTGCATTGAGAAGGCATGGTTTATTTTTGTTGAAGCAGGCACCCTGTTATAGATTGTAGCAGTTTTTGATATGATAAAGCAGCATTTTTGGATGAATGCTACCTAATCAAAGCCATTCAAATGATTTATCACATGTCGTGATTGTGATTAAAAGAAGACAAAGAACCTGAAATAATGACCGGAATGGCAAAAGCTTATTGGGTATCCAGACAACTCGCCCCCTAGAAAATTCGCCCCAGACAACTCGCCCCCAATCTTAAGGTGGCTCAACTGGATTTTCAAGGGGCAACACCGCTCAAGTTTGAGAATTAACTACGTCGCCATTAACAGTGCTATCGAAAAACGATCACCACAGTTGTCTTAGATAAAGATGAAATTTTTTTATGACCAGTGTTTTATTGACATCGGAGTTGCCATAGCAACGAAATGACGTCATTACGTTTTTTACTTTCGCTCGTATTCCTCGGCACCAGGAGATTTTTTCGAAAATCGCTCAAAGGAGCTTGTACCACACATGGCTGCCTCAAAATTGGCAAAGTTTGAACAAATTCTATGAGAGCGTTTTCGAAATATTTGGGGATGAAGTTTTCGGGGCTATAAATACAGTCAAAAACATACTAACGAGAAAATGGGGTAATATCTAAAGAAAACGAAGCGCTTGTGAATTGCAATTTCATCTTATGGTAGTTTGATTCCATTTAAAATCGTGGGAAAACAGTGGTGGGGATTGCTTTGGTCGATTGCGAGAAAAAAGAATTTGATGAGCGTGCGTTCCGGTGCTCTTGTTGCCATTTTTGTTTATAATTTGGTATATGCCTACAAAAGTGATCATAAATTAAAAACCGCTCGATGAATTTTTTAAAAATTTGACAAACACGAGGTTTGTCATCGATTGACATAGCTTGCAAGTCTCAAGCTCATTGAAAACATTTAAGGCAATAAAATTGGGCCTCCAATGTACTGATTTTTCTCGCAGATTTCGTGTTTACAAGCGAGTGTCCTCATTATTCACGGGTATTGTTTTCAAGTGTCATATCTACGTGCACCACTACAGCAGAAAATATCATTTGCATTAACCCCTTCGCTGCTAGGAGGACGTACTCAGTACGTCCTGTATCGGTTTTTTCATATGCTAGGAGGACGTACTCAGTACGTCCTCAGTTAAAGTACTCGTATGCATTCGAACGCATAGCGCAAAAACAATCTAACCGCATATAAAAATACTTATGGGGGCCTGGTAAAGACTTGTACATTTGGTGACAGATACATGACCAGAAAGCCTACAACCTTCTTGCTCATTTCCCAAAACACATGCTATCCGCCATCTTGGATTTGCGACAAGTGATTCTTCAGTGAATTTTGTGGTTGTTTCGTTCTTTTTTCGCTTGAAACTGGCAAGCAATGAGCAGAATTATTGTTAACGAAGCTCCAGAGAGATCGTGGAACAATTCTGACATCCAGGAAGATATTTCTGGCAATGAATTCTACGAAGGAATGAAGTTTATTTGGACGAGTGTAAAAGCTCAGACCATTGAACTTTTCACATGCTTCTGAGGAACGATGAGTTTTTATTGTTGTTCTATCAAGAGTTTTTAATGTACATTTGGTTAAAATTTGATTTATGTAGCTCAAACCTGTTTAAAACGTTTAATATATCAACGTATTTTACAAATTTGCAAAATACTCATTTTTTGTCCGCACGCGGGTGAAAAAATGGCCCGCAGCTAAGGGGTTAAATAGGACGCTCGATTGCTTTCCGAAAATTTTTCCGAAGCATGCTTATCTGCCTTGGGGTGAGAATAGCAATGACAATATATGCAGAATAATAGCTTTCGTTTTCTGGACAGAGGTCCTTGACAGCAATAGCCCGACAAATGCTGTTACAATTTTTAAAGCAATATAAGCATGTTTCGGAAAATTGTTCGGAAAGCAATCGAACGTTCTATCAAATGCAAAAATGAAATTTTTGCTGAAGTCGTGCACGTGGATATGAAACTTGAAAACAATACCCGTGAATAATGAGGACACTCACTTGTAAACACGGAATCTGCGAGAAAAAATTAGTACATTGAAGGCCCAATTTTACTGCCTTAAATATTTTCAATGAGCTTGAAACTTGCAAGCTATATCAAATAATGACAAACCTCAAATTTAACAAATTAAAAATGGCAACAAGAGCACCGGAACGCACGCTCATCAAATTCTTTTTTCTCGCAATCGACCAAAGCAATCCTCACCACTAGTTTACACACGATTTTAAATGGAATCAAACTACTATAAGATGAAATTGCAATTCACAAGCGCTTCGTTTTCTTTAGATATTACCCCATTTTCTCGTTGGTATGTTTTTGACTGTATTTATAGCCCTGAAAACTTCATCCCCAAATATTTCGAAAACGCTCTCATAGATTTTGTTCAAACTTTGCCAACATCGAGGCAGCCATGTGTGGTACAAGCTCCTTTGAGCGATTTTCGAAAAAATCTTCTGGTGCCGAGGAATACGAGCGAACGTAAAAAACGTAATGACGTCATTTCGTCGCTATGGCAACTCCGATGCCAATAAAACACTGGTCATGAAAAAATTTAATCTTTATCTAATACAACTGTGGTGATCGTTTTTCGATAGCACTGTTAATGGCGACGTAGTTAATTCTCAAACTTGAGCGGTGTTACCCCTTGAAAATCCAGTTGAGCCACCTTAAGACAATATTATTTGTACCCGACTTGTGTTTTGGTAAAAGAGAGTGAAAATCTGAATATTTCTCGTTTTTAAAGCGTGTGCAAAGAGAGACAACTTTGGCAAACTGTTCGTTAGCAAAATGACTCGTGAGCAAAATTGGGGGCGAGTTGTCTGACATTCGCTTATTGATATCAGAATAAATGTAAATAAAATTGAATTCGCTCCTGGAACTTTGATGTGAAACACACAAAACATAAACAAAACCACAAATGCACTAGCCGATATTAGCGATCATTTCGTCTACTCCATAAAAAGAATTGTTATGTACACAAAAATAATTCTTTATTTCACTTGACTTGTTATCGGTTGGATTTAAACGACTTTTATGCATCTTTAATTTGTTCCTTCATAATTAACTACTACTTGTTCGAGGCCCCAGTGTGTGTTGCTTTGGCTAAGCCCTGCCTTTAACCTTCACAAACTTCTGCCGGAAATACTTTCGCTTCGATTTAAAATTCCACAAATACGTCAAAATACAGACATAATTCATACAGTAATACACTACACGCATTAATGTAACATTCAATATACAACGATTTCCTCGTTAAAATGTCTAGCATTTCTAGGAATAAGGATACATCACAAATTCTAAGAAGCGAGAAAACAATTTTGATCTTTATTACACCCACTCTCGTTGCATGTAATACTATGACAATTTATTGCAGGAAAACACGCTGCTTACCTACGAACGAACTCCCCACAAAACTATGCATCGTACTCGATTTCAACTCTTTTTATGCCGTTCGGTGGCTGACGACGACTCTGCTACCCTGGATGATGACCCTCTAACGTTCTCCATGACAATTTCCGCCAACTTTCTAGTTTGGCTACACGTTTTTAGCCCTTTTCTTCAAGCAAAAAATGTTTCTTATCTCAGTTTGCGACGCCATCTTGTTTTGCATGAATCTAGGCCACCTGTGGTTACCAGTTTCCCGGCCGAGACTTGCCCCTGCAAAATTTTTATTGGGGTGGCCATTTTAGTCTCCTTACAGGAATGTGGAATTTTCCTGCATATAACTGTGCACAGGACACCAGTTATCGAAAACTACAGGGCGAAATTAGGTTTGCGTTCTCCTTCGTCGAACGCAATGATTTGAAAACGCTAGAACCGCTGACAAAGCAAGTTCTTTCACCAGTAAAATGAGCCCTCAAGACAGTAAGTGGCGCCATTTGCTTTGTTTATTCTTTTTTCGCACGTCGTTTGACCTGTTTTGCGTGTATTTCTTTGTTTGCAAATTGAAAATTTGCAAGGAATAAAAAATCATAGTTTATTTGTTGGATGTGAAACGACTTAATTGCCAACGAGTCAGCCGAGCCAAGAGGCGAGGCTGTCGAGGCGGCAGAATCATAGAGCCGTGTGCGTGTGAGTGTATAGGCAGAGAAAATCTTAAGTTCTACGTAAGGGACTTTTTTACCATATTTGGGTGTAAGTAAACCCCATATTTGGGTTGTATTGTTCTTCCCAACTGGTTCCCATTCTCTCACTCCTTGCTAGAGAGCAAATGGCCAAAATGGCGTCCACGCGGCTCGCTGTTAAAATTTTCAATGTGGTCATTCATCCTTTTACGATAAATACACCATTATGGAATTCTAAATGGAAAGAGAATATTCTACAGAATGTTAGACCGCCGAAAAAATGAACATCAAGGTCTTCAAAGCGATGAAATAATCTTTCGCCTTTGGAGTCCTTTGATTTACGAAGAGAGACATGAAAATCAAAAGCGAACTTTTGACTTCAAATGGAGTCTTCTTAACTTACGAGAATTGTGAAGTTGGGTAAATGCTACCTTTTTGTGTTTATTGTGTTTATAGTAATTGTTTGACCGATGATTTAATTCGAAATCAAATACCGTTTATATTTTATTTTAGCGACGCTAAAATTACTGCATATCATACACGCAAGAAAGTCAAAAGTTTTTTGCTTTTAACGGCAAATGTAATGTTTACTTGACCGTTTAAATTTTGTTTTCTGTTCAAAATGTTTGCATGGGAATCAAGTTTTGCGTAACTGAACACGACACTTCGCATGCGAGACTGAAATCTGACCCGTCCATGATGACTGTCTCTGATTACTGTAAATTAAAGCATCTTAGCAGTTTTGATTTTGGGATTTGATTTATGGGAAGTTCTTAAAATGCAACTATCCCTTTTGTGTACGCAAACATTTTAACCATCGCATGTTGTAATTAAAAAACAGTGATTAAACCTCATTTATTGCCCACATTTCGTGACATTTTTAACGTTCAAAAGAATTAAAAGATTTGTCAAGAGTTATCAATCTGTCAAACCCGTAGCCTGCGTAGCAGACATCTGATTACATCTGTGTACGTTTTTTAGTGCGTTTAAAAGAGTGCGCGATCGCGAGAATACGCGCGCTGGAAACTACGACGCCTGCTACGCAGGCTAACAAACCTGTGTCATTTATGAACACCAGAGAAATAGTGCTTTATTCGCATATTACCTAAAATACAATTTACCATATTTTGGTCATTTCAAATATAGTTTTATCAAAAACCATTCAATATCTGTTCTTATGAACAAATATGCGTATTTCGCTCGTTGGCACTTACCGATAGGTACAACTAGCTAGTTTAATACTGAAAACAAACTTATTATAATTACTAATAAAAAGGTTTGACGTAAAAACATGACCTTGCTGTGTTAACTATACGTTTAATATGGTGTCTCAAAATTCAAGCCAATATCAGTGCTATGAACAACAGATTAGCTTACCTTGTTATTCATTCTAACACAGGTCCGATAGTACCACCTGAGATTCAAATCCAAGGTCCTAGAGCTCAGGCTGCTTATCAAGAAGCCCTGCAAAATGGAAGTGTTCAAGTGTACCGCGGTCGCATAATGGTCCTTGGCCAAGAACGTGCGGGGAAAACAAGTCTGAAGAAATCTCTTCTTGGCATCCCTTTTGACTCTAATGAAGAGAGCACTGTAGGGGTCGAAGTTGACCCATCCAAGTGTCAAGTGGAAGTCGACCAAGTCAAGAACTGGCAGCTTACAGAACAAAAGAAGCTTGATGTGTCTGAGTTTAAAGAAGCCGTAGCAAAGATGATTGCCAAAGACTTGAAAGAATCAGAGGATAAAGACAGGAACACCATTGCTGACATGGATTTGGAGCAGGTAACAAATAGATTTTTAGTTCGTTTGTCGGAAACTGCACATAGCGATAGCGATCGTTGATTAATTATTGTGGTAATTTAATATCAACCAGACAACAATAGCTTTTTTAGGTTTTCTTCAGGGGTGTTAAGTTTCGTCTTTCGGAGCTGTGTTTTTCCTCTCGAGGACAAAATTCTATGAATATTGTGAAAATGTGGACAGCTTTCTTGAAAATTCCATATTACTGGCACCTGCCACAGGACCAAGTTCCTCAAGATGTCGCAAAAAAGCAAATGGGTGAGTTGGATGCGGAGCTAAAAGCTCTACGTCTCAGGAAAAAAAAGTGTGACGAAATCATCGAAAAGCGTGACAAGCAAACCATCGAACGGCAATGTACTTCTATAGTTTTACTAGCAGTAGAAATAGATCAGTTAAGAGGATCGATCCAGGAGACCAAGTTTTCTCAGGGAGAGTCAAAAGCGCAAGTCGAAATCTGGTCAGAATAAATAGAGAACGATCGGCGTCTGGCAGATGATTAGTATTTGTAATTGGACAACATGCTGTCCAATTTGGAAATAATTTGATGAAAAAAATTCCGAGGGCAGCCAAAATTGGACGAGGTCGTAGCCCGAGTCCAATTTGGCTGTCAGAGGAATTTTTGGAATCTAATTATTTCCAAATTGGACAAGCATGTAGTGCGGTTACATATTAATTATATAGCGTGTAGCCAGTCAATCCAGCGTAAACAATAAACTTATGTCCAGAACGGGAAAAGCATTCAACAATAGTAGGCATAACACAGCACATGCAACTCACTCAAATAAAACTTAAACAAAACAGTGCAATTTTATTCAACTGAGTTTGCGAAGCTTGCTACAAGGTGAGTGAAAACACTGCATCAATCAAAGAAAGTCGTAAACAAAGTGTCCGTAGAGCTTTACAACTTCTTAAATCTGACATACTCCTTTCCACTATATCGTTCGTACTTTATCGCCGTCTTTTCTTTTCGAATTTCAGCAAAAAACGACAAAGAATTGCATTTAGCTCATGACGATGAATCTGCTAAGAATATCTGAAAGATTTCTTGCTTCGCTTCGCTGCACTTACGCTTACCCAACTTTTGTACTATTGGAGGTGTTTTGCTCTTGGTTTTTTGCTTCTTAGTGAAGCTAGCTCCTCTTCTAACAACGTAGACAATTTCTCTTTGTTGTTACTATTGCTGAAAAGCTCAAAAAGAATGGAAAAACGTGGCAAACCTGTCTTAGAAAATTCCGCCATTGTCGACTAACAATGCGACAAGTTTACAGGGCTGACGCCATGCTTTGTGCTAATTGGCTAATATCCGTCACATGTTGTTATTCTTCGATTTGATTGGCTGATACAAAACTGTCCAATTTTTCTTAAATTGGACAGTTTTTGCATTTTACCTGAAAGTCCTAATTGAAATTATCCAAATTTAATCCTTAAGGAAAAATAGCTGCGCTGACAATATAGGATTTACTGACAGCTACATAATTACGCAAATAAGTTACAAAAGAGTGATGATCAAATTGTCAATGAGGAAAGAGAGCATGATCGGGAATAGATTCGCGAACAGGATCTGGAGCATGAAAAGCAACTTCTTAATCAAAAGTTGCAAGCTGCGTTCAAACAAAAGAAGCTGGGAGAGAATAGGTCCGCTGTAAAATATTCCAAGCTATCCATTTCACCTTTCAGGGGGGCTTTGATTGATTGGGTGCATTTCGAAGGTCAATTTGCTGTGATGGTCGACTCTCAAAGCGTTCCAGCAGTTGTAAAGTTGGCATTACTGGTGCTTAGAGTTCGCCAAGGAATAGATGGTCTGCTATTTAACGAAAAGAGCTGCGAGCGCGCAAAAAATATCTTAGAGAAAAGTATGGTCACCTAGACGAGGTCCCAGGAGCTTATATGATAAATCTTCTTGAGACGGCAACGATAACAGAAACAACTGTGGCCAAATTTAAAGTTCACCAGTTTCACAAAAAGCTTATCTTTACTGTGCAGAGCCTTGAAACACAGGAAAAGCTTGAATCAGTTCAAGGTGTGGTGTATTAAATCCTTGTGAAGAAATTGGAATTCCTTCGAAGTGATCCCTTTTCACACGTGCCCAGTGACTGGCGTTCGTGATCGTTTAAGGAGTTGCTAGAAGCGTTATGCCAAAATGTACAGACATGAATACAACCAGCTTTTAACGTCCTGCTTTAAGTGATCGTGTTTTTCTCGGAGGATCGGCATGTCCACCAACAATTCATGGGTCTATTGTGATAGCATAGAGCATGTTTTGTCAGACTGCGGCGACATATCTACTTTCGAGGAACGAAAGGCTTTTTTAGTAAGCGAAAAGCTTTATTTTAAATGTGTAAAAAAAAACAAAGCGCCAACAAATGCCCGAGCAAGTTGTCGTGCCGCACTTGTCATATAGAACACCACACGTCGCTTTGTCAGCAAGCGTACGTCTGAGCCTAGTTTAACAACTAACATTTATGGATCGTCTTTTATTCATCTGGTTGTCATGGTTGACGTAAATGGCTGGAAATTCCGCGCTCTCCTCGACAGTGGAGCGAGTCAATTGCATTTGTCGTCTACTTTGATTGATCTTTTCTGAGCCCATGTGGTTAGGAGTGGAACGTGTCGCGTGGTAACGTTATTGGGCGTGACAACAACAAAGCTGCAATAGTAAGGCTTAAGTTAACTAACAAGGAGGGTAGTATACGATACCTACACACTCAACTGCCCAAATTACGTCGCATGGGAAAGCTGAGCGAATACGACGCAATCATTCATGATCGAATGACAGAGGGCGTGGTTGAGCCGGCTCCTTTACGAGCTACAGGAAAGGAGTTTTACATGCCTCAGTGTGATGCTGTGACAATCTTCTCTGACGTTGGTTTTGAGCGTCACAAATAGTATTCTAAATAGGTTTCTGAGCGAAAGTCATATTCAGAGCCAAGTGAACAGTTGTTGTCTGTCGATGATTTCAATTTCAATTTCTGCTAATACAACGGGAATTGGCGATTCTATGGCTGTTCTGTTCAACTGCTTGTAGTGTTTTCCGTTGTATTAAAAGTTTATTTCACGTAAGGCAGAGGTTCAGTAAGTCCATGATGTCTTCAGTCAGTAACGTTAATGTAACAGTAGGTTGTTGGCAAGTCCGTGCCAAAAAGCAAACTGAAGTGGAATACTGGTGAACAGTGATTTCACATCAAAAGACACAAGTTTGTAGTTTTCAGGTATCTGTACAGTCTTGATGGCGTCGATAAAGTTCTCAGTAGATTTGTCAGTAAAAATGGATCCCACTGACGCGTAATTTGTCACGTGCGTTTACTTGCGTGAAAAACGTCAGAGACAATGAATGAACGACTTGCGTACACGTTTACGCAAGTCGTTCATCCATTATTTCAAAAAAAAAATTCACGCACGTACTCTAAACGCACGCAAAAAATTACGTGTCAGTGGAAATCCACCATAAGTATAGTAGTTAGGTATTTAGACATTTTGTACTTTGGGGACTTGTAATCGTCTTTTCATATTTTTAAACTTGCAAGCAATTTCTTTTTCTCTTTATATATGAAGTTGCTCTCTTTCTGTAGCCTTGGATTTTCCTGTCTGTCTTTGACTTCAACTCGCGTTCTGAGGGCCTTTGATTGTTTGCGCCTTAGAAATTCTGACCAGTTTGAGCACACCATGTTTGCTTCACAAGCCCATCCCTTGCACACTATCTTTTTAATTTTTGAAGCGGAGATTCTATCTCTCGCATCTGTCTCGCCGTGACAGGTTTTGTTTTCGCCGGGTCAACTATTTTTATCTTCATGTTTACATTAATTGTGGTTATTTTCTTTTCCTTCTCTTCCTGATCTTCTACAGGCTGGTGCTGAAGGTCTTGGGCGATCGGATGCTTCACCAACTTTGAGATTCAAACCAGGAAAACAAAGAAGAGATTAATGCCCCAAGTAGGGATGTGCTGCAATGGAGCACGCCAACAGATCAGAATATCAGTCAGGAATTGATACAACTGCCCTTTTACCAGATGATGTTACGGAAAGGATGCCAACAGAACAGGAAGCTTGGCAGCAAATCAAGATAACGACTTAATGATTGATACATTTGCAGCTTTACCAAGTGATGTCGTGGAACTCGTTGTCCAGTACTTACAAGGTCTGAAATTAGAGGACGACATTCAAGATAAAGAATTTCGCTTATCTGTGTGGGATTTTGCTGGACAGCACGTTTATTACGTGTCGCATTCCGTTTTCCTTTCTCTGCGAGCTGTTTACGTTTTGGTGCATAACCTTAACAAAGATCTTAATGCTCATGCAGAACCTTGCGCCAAGCAGGGCACAGTTGAAAAAATTGTCCAGGAAAACCCAAATAATCAGACAAATTTGGACAATTTATTGTCCTGGCTGGTTTCAGTGCATTGTATTCGGCCCACAACGTCTGAAGCAGATGATCAAAAGGAGAATCCTCTTTGTCTCCGTCCTCCCGTCTTTGTTGTAGGTACACATGCTGATAAACCGTTTAATAACATTGTGAAAATGGAAAAGTGCATCCAACAGAGTATTGTCGGAAAGACATATGAGAAGCATGTTATCAGGCCATTCTTTGCTGTGGATAACACAGGGTCATTGAGTGACTATGGGGTTCAATCACTGCAGAAAAAGATCATGGAGGTGTTGAAACAAGAACCATACATGGGTGAAGAGGTACCGATCAGGTATGACGCTGTGAAATGAATCATTTCGGCTGTCAAATAACAGAAACCTGCAGATGCTTTAGAAAAATTCAGTCGCGTTGCTTATTATAATGAAATGCCCTTTGCCAGTATGCCAAAATTCAGAGGTCTTAGTCTCGATTCAGTAACCATTGACCTGTCAACCCACTGCATAAAACTGTCAAGTAAGATCTAATTTTATAACCAAAAATTCACATACTGCTTTTTACTGGCCTAAAAACTGTGTAGTTAAGGTAAGTTAAATCGCTATGTGATTAGCCCATCTGCATCATAGGATTCGTCAAACTTTATATTGGTGGTAAGATTTACAATTCTTGCAGGTGTCGTTATTTGCGTTAGCTTACTGTAACGATTACAACTTAGCAATATTAAGAAATTATATCATCCCAACGGTATTAGCTGGCAATTTGCAAACCAGCTTTTTATGACCTGTTGTCTTTCTTAGGTGGTACAGCTTCGAAAAAGTTATTGAAGAACTGGTGGCAACGAAAATCCGTCACATGGACCTCGACCAGCTTCTAACAGTCACCAAACGAGTTTGCCGTATAGATGACGAGGAAGAATTGTCAACCATGTTGAATTTTTATCATGACCTCGGTGTCATTGTGAAGTTTGGCCGTACTGTAGTTTTGGAGGCTCAATGGCTGATAGATCTGTTCAAACAACTGATTACAGTGCGACCCTTTAACGAAGTGGTAAATAGCGATATTCCATTAAGTAAATTCTGCTTTTAGGTCAATGAAAGACCAGTGACGACTTGCTAGTTAGATGTGTAAGGTGTTAACCTGTTTGTTTCTGCAAGTGGGACTGAATATGAAAGGAGAGGAGATTTTAATTGAACAAATCAGTGGAAAAAAATTTGGACAGTTCGTACCAAACAGGACGCGAGGATTACATTAAAACGAAAGAAAAACTTAAGAATTCTGGTTATTATACAGCCAGATCATGTCACCGTACAACTAGCCTGTTGGTTCAAAAACAAAAAGTCTTGCAACAAAAACGGTGGGAGGGGGATCAGTCAATCAGAAAGAAAATCAAAACCTATCACGTTTTATCCTTTTTTGTTTTGAGTCCTGATTCGTTCATAAGTCAAACTAGCAATAAATTGTCTCGAACAATACAGTCAAACTAATCCCATTGTTTTTTGATATTTTTAATCAGAATCCCCGGTACTCAGATTGCTGGCAAGAGCTTCAGCAAAGTGGCATTCTAAGGATGGATCTTGTCGATCATGTTTTTGCAGATCGCATTCAGAAAGGCCTTTCAAAGGAGGACATCTTGAACATGATGGAACTATATGGTTTAATTGCCAAATTTTCCTTCCTTCCAGCGGATGACGAACAGGAGGAAAGATATTTTGTACCAGCCCAGCTTAGATCATCTCCCTCAGTCCTGTATGACATAAAACCCGCTGACTGTGATCCTTGTCCAATGTATCTGCACTTCCCTGATGGCTTTGTACCTCACGGGCTCTTTGCTCAGCTTCTGTCACGATGTATAAGATGGTGTTCTGAGCGCAGTCCCAAAGAGGCTCCTAACTTGTACCAAAATGGAGCGAGGCTTTTCATTGGAAAGCAAGTCATTTTTGATCTGATCCTTATTTGCAGAAAGAGGTTCATTAAGGTCATATTGAGACGCATTTCTGCTTCAGACCCGCCAACCACAGCTTCGGCGACAGTCGCAAGTGACGTCCGTACCTTTCTTGAAGAAACCTTACAAGAAATGAAACGTGAGTTATCCTGGCTACGTAACCTCAAGTATGAACTGTGTGTGGCTTGCGCTCACTGCTTGAAGCGCACTGACCAATGTGCCAACCATAGATCAGTTTTGTGCGCTCATGATGACTGCCTGCATCTTCTCCCATTATCATCCGACGGACAGATGGTCTGCCGAATGAGCTTTGACAACGAACCAATGGAAATTTGTGGTTTGAAGCAGTGGTTGCTGGTCCACAAAACCAAAGTAAGGATCCTTTTAACTTTCATAAGCATGAGTGCCATTGTTTTAGTATTTAGGAAAAAAATAAATTGTATAAATTTGTATAGTTTTTACCAATAACGTTTGTTTTGTCAGTTAAACAAAAATATAACATATGCAAACATATAACAACAACTTTCACCGAGTTGTTCATTCCCGCTAGAGATAGTCCTTATATTGCAACCGTAAAATTAAATGGTAGCTTTTTCAGATGACAGCTTTAAATAGATACATGTTGTTGCTCGTTTTCTGTACTTATACCATCATACATGGAACACGGAGCTCTGTAGTACCACGTTATCAGTGTGGGATTGTTCAGATTGAATCTTAGAGTTTAGTGTCTCCTACTGAATTGAATAAAGCAGTTGCTTTTTTACTCAGAGTATGTTGCTGTAAAACTGGATTTTTTTAATTAGATCACGAAATAATAATTGTTTAAAATAGTGTTACGCGCGATTGATTTATTTTTTCTTTGAGACCTCTTAAAAACACTGATAAAGGGGTTATTTTCGAAACTTCTGACTATTTTACAGTACATGTATGCCAAAGCACTTGGCCATTTATGTCAGTTAGATGCCACGCAGGAACATCTATTTTGTGACATTGTTATAAAGACACCTTGTGATCATGAAACTCAAATTCTGTTGTAGTTTCGTCCTGACGTTGGCGAAGAAGCAACACCACAGGTGGTTTCTGAGCAACGAGATCCTCTTTGTACTACGGCAACATTGAAAGTTACAATTTTTGGTGACGAATGGTCCTCGTCTGCTGGTGGTTTGTCAACATTAAACAGAGAGCTGGCTATTCACTTGGCAGAGCAACCTAATGTGGAAGTCACTTTCTTTGTCCCTGAAGGTGCTTGCTGTGATGCGCACAAGACGGCAGCTCAGAGTTATGGCATTACTGTCGTCGAGGCAAAGAAACGCACAGGTTACGGCCGCCTTGATTGGTTGAGCTTCCCGCCGGAAGGCCTCAGCATGAATGTTGTTATTGGTCATGGTATGAAGCTTGGCCGTCAAGGGCAAGTTTTAAAAGATTGTAAATGGGTTCAAGTTGTGCATACTGCTCCGGAACAGCTTGCTATGTTCAAAAGTGATTCCGATGCTATTCCTAAGGGTGGAAAAAAGCATGAGACTGAAGTTGATCTCTGCAGGAAGGCTGATCTAGTTGTGCCAATTGGACCCAAACTGGCGGAGGCTTACTCTTCCTGCTTAAGATCAAAGAAAGATCAAGGTATTTTTACCCTCACCCCAGGGCTCTTCAGGGAATTCACAGATTTACAACACGATCCTAATGAGAGCTCCGAGTTCAAAGTGTTGTTGTGTGGTCGGGGTGATGCTGAGGACTTCAAACTAAAAGGCTATGACATTGCTGCTAAAGCCTTTGCTGACCAGGAACTGAAAGGACGACCTTATCGCCTTTTATTTGTTGGTGCCCCTGATGGAAAAGAAGACGAGGTAGCAGGAGAATTACTCAAAGGTGGTATTGCTAAAGAGCAGCTGACAGTTCGAACATTTGTAGACAGCAGAGAAAAGATGAAATACTTGTTTCGTGAAGTTGATCTTGCAATTATGCCATCAAAGACTGAAGGTTTTGGTCTGATTGCTCTTGAAGCCTTATCTGCTGGTCTGCCAATTCTTGTGAGTGAAAATTCAGGCTTTGCTAGAGCATTACAGAACCTACAATTTGACAAGTTTTGTATAGTTGTTTCAAAGGAGCCCAAGGACTGGGCAAAGGCCATCAAGGCTGTCCGTGCAAGACATGGAGAACGGTTGCGAGAGATAAAAATGCTACGCGAAGCTTATGGAAAGATGTACAGCTGGGAGAAACAGTGTAAAACTCTCGTAGACAAGATGTGGAACATGGTTCATGGTATGAGCTAATTTTTGAATTTATTCTTCTTTCAATCTCATTGACTACGTTTCTATTATTATTAAAGAACTCAGGATGCTTGTATCAGGTAAAGTCGAACCTGCCCTTACGGAACCTCGCTACTACGGACAATTTCCGATGACCCAACAAAATTCTCTCATATTTTCTTTGAAAACGACCTCTATAATACGGACCCTCCCTAATACGGACAACGAACACTAAATCTCGGCGCACATAAACTTAACCTCTTTATTACGAACACTCGAGTCGCCAGGGGATGAAAGTTTGTGTTTGTAATACAATTTTTCTGCTTGTGGTTACTAAAACAACAATGCTTTATTCACCTTAGACGTTTTCAGAATTGCACTTTATATGTTTTTTCAAATGCAGCATTGCGTTGTAGATCATTTCATTTAAAAACAGTGATTCGTTTGGGCACAGTACATGCAACTGAGATGTACAATATAGTACTTTACCGATAGACAGTGTCTCAGTGCTGCATATAATCAATTTTGATGCAGTTACAAAACGAGTGTGGGCCTGTTTTTAGTTACTTAACACCTAAAACTGTCAGTGGAGTCATAAAATTGACGTCATCATGTTGACCTCTATTATACGGACACCTCTCTAAAACGGACACTTTGCTCTGTCCCTTCGGTGTCCGTATTAGAGAGGTTCGACTGTAAAAGGTGTTCAGCTATGATTATCAAAAAGGAATTACATCTTGAAACCAAAACTTTGTCATAGAGAAACAAAACTACTTGTAATTTCTTTAACCGATCATTCTTAGCAGATCATTGTGGTGTTAGCGCAGGTAGTCTGTCAGGTGTCTCCCCTTGCTGATTGACTGACAGCTGTAGGTGAGGGTTGCTATAAGGCCCGTTTAATGGGGGTGTGTACATTTTGCCGATTATAAAAAGTAGCTTATGGTTTTTATCAAAACTATCACTCCAAACGTTCCTTAGTTGAAAAACACAATCGCTCATGTAGTCGCTATCTATTTTTTTCTCAGGTACACCAACGCACGTGCAGCATTAGCAGATAAACTAGAATGTACTTTTAGGCACACCAATGAATATTACGACGACCCATAGGATTAGAATTCGACACTGAAGAAACGAATTGAATCAGTAAGCATTACAATAGTGGATCACAGTATACGTAGATGCAGTGATCTGTCAAGAATGGACCAGAACAGTAGAAGATTAGCAGGACTGGCCGTGAAAATGAGGACATCTGCTGTCAACAGAACAGTGAAGTACAAGCAAAGAGCATGTGTAAGTTCCTCGTCAATCGCGCCAACCAAACATTTCCTGGACAATTTATTTTTAAGCAGACGTGCAAGTGTCATTTCATCGTATGGTGACAGGAACATGTCAAAGTAGTTTTTAGAAGTAACTTGTATTACATACTCTAAAATGTATGTTGCTGAAAGTGTTTTAAACAACAGCAGTTTGTCTTTTACTTCATAAGGAATATCCAAAGACAAGTAAATTTTAAGCGTAGCGTTCTAAGTAGGTTTTTTTAGTTAATTCTTTCAAGTTAGTTTTTAATAATAGTTTTTAATTCTTAGGTATTTTTCGTTTTATTGTATATAGTCTTATTAAGTATTTTTTAATCTTAGTTAGGACCCTTCTGAAAACCACTGTATAGTGAATGAAGGCTTCCTAATAAAATATTATTATTATTATTAAATATTATGAAGAGACTTTTACGTTTCCTCCCAGTAGGTAGTAAGCTTGACTTAAATGAAAAAGAAAAGAAAAACGTTATTTTGCAAATTTTATAATGTAGCTACAGTTGAAGCAAAATTAAGACGATAAAAGTAAACAAGTTGAAAAACAATATACAGTTGAACCCCGATAACTCGAACTCTGAAGGGAAACGAAAAACAGTTCGAGTTAGCGAGGTTTGCGAGTTAACCGAGTAAATATGACTGAAAAGTGGGTCCAAGGGAAATGGAAGTTTCTTCGAGTTAGCGGGGTTGTTTGAGTTATCAGAGTTCGAGTTACCGGGGTTGTACTGTAACACATATCACAATTTATTCTGCATTTTTTTGTATATAACTTTTATGCGATTTCTTTTATACATTTTTACGTCTGTACATATTTGAGACCTTGGGGGAGGGGGGAGGTGAACTTGCGCGAAAACATCAGTTCACAATGCCCGAATACATAAGTGATGAATTTGGCATACAAACGCAAAAACGTTGACATTTTTAACGTCTTATTGAATTAGTATAATTCTAAAAATAGTTATTTTAAAACCTTGTATACCGGCTCTATTAACCTGTATCGACAGTCTGTTAGATCTAGTAAAATTAGAAATTTGTTAAAAGAAAAAGTTTTTTGTTGACTTTATTGCCACACAAGTGCTCAACCGAATGTGAACCAGTTCTTCTGCTTTTATTTTGTTTTGAAGCAAGTGTAGAAAGGTGAATGTTGTCTCTCTAAAGAAACCACTGTACAGTCTACGGACTCCTGGCCGGCGTCTTATCACACGCGTATTCATCAAAAGTGTTACTTCGTAACTAGAAAAACGTTCAAAACAAATAAAAGTTTAAACTTTATTTACGAGTTTTGGTAATCAAGCCAACAGCATTACTTTGTAATGTTTCCGATTTACGCCATGTCAGCAGGTTGCAGTTAAAAAGGTCCCAATGATATGAATCCAGCTTCACGCCAAAGATGTTCTGCGTAACCTACCGGTTACATGTAAAAGAGCCGTCAAAAGACTTTTAAACAACCACACAATTGTGACTTTTGCGAGTAGATCATATTTTAATTAACTGCTTTTTTTTGTTTTCATCCCTGAAACTTCTGTACGTAAACATATTTTACGTTAGTACTGTTTAAATAGCACTTTGATTTTACCGTCTTTACTGTCAGGGTTCTTTTTATTGTTATGCTTACGTGATTCAAAATTAACCAAACTGTTTATATGGAAAAAAGTTGGCTCGCTCCCCAGGGTCACCCTACCTTCAAAGCGAGTGACCCTCCACTCAGGGTCACCCTGCCCCCCGAGTCAACTTTGCAATTTTTCATATAAACAGTTGGCAGCTATTTATAAAGAAACGTATGAAAAGCTCTCTCGCCCGGGGTGGCTCGGTATGGAGGGTAACCCTCCTACCAGGGACAACTCTTCTCCATATAAACAGGCCCTGAGAAATTGCAAAGTTGGCTCGGGGGGCAGGGTGACCCTGGGTGGAGGGTCACTCGCTTTGAAGGTAGGGTGACCCTGGGGAGCGAGCCAACTTTTTTCCATATAAACAGTTTGGTTATTTTGCCTACTACCAATGTCCCGACAAAATTCTCTCATATTTTCTTTAAAAACGACCTCTATAATTCGGACAACAGACAGCTAAATCTCGGCCCCAGAGAGCAAATTCATATAAACTTAACCTCTTTATTGTGGACACTCCGGTCATCAGGGGATGAAAGTTTGTGTATATAACACAATTTTCTGCTTGTGGTTACCAAGACAACAACGCTTTATTCACCTTAGACGTTTTCAGAATTGCACTTTATATAACTTTTTTAAAAGCAGCATTGCGTGGTAGATCATTTCATTTGAAAACAGTCATTCGTACATAGTACATGTAGCTGAGATGTACAATATAGACAGTGACTCAGTGCTGCATATTAATCAATTTAGATGCAGTTACAAAACGAGTGTGGGCATGTTTTCAGTTTCTTAACACCTAAAACTGTCAGTGGAGTCATAAAAGCCTGTTGGTCGCTACAACCTGCGTTCCGATGGCCATGATATGCTAGTTGTCCCTAAGACAATGCTGAAAACTTTTGGGGATAGAGCCTTTGCCAAGGCAGGCCCCTCCCTGTGGAATGAGCTTCCTGTTGACATTCGTAAAGCGTCATCAGTGGAGACTTTTAAAAGTCAATTGAAGACTTTCCTTTTTAAGAAAGCATTTCGCGTTTAAGCGTTTTAACTTTTCATTTCATCGTATGGTGACAGGAACATGTCAAAGTAGTTTTTAGAAGTAACTTGTATTACATACTCTAAAATGTATGTTGCTGAAAGTGTTTTAAACAACAGCAGTTTGTCTTTTACTTCATAAGGAATATCCAAAGACAAGTAAATTTTAAGCGTAGCGTTCTAAGTAGGTTTTTTTAGTTAATTCTTTCAAGTTAGTTTTTAATAATAGTTTTTAATTCTTAGGTATTTTTCGTTTTATTGTATATAGTCTTATTAAGTATTTTTTAATCTTAGTTAGGACCCTTCTGAAAACCACTGTATAGTGAATGAAGGCTTCCTAATAAAATGTTATTATTATTATTATTATTATTATTATTATTACAAGTGAAACCGGTAAAAACAATATATAATTATATATTCTATAGAAAACAGGTAAATGTGAAAATAGATTGGTGTGTATCAATCAGATCAATCTGCAGCTGCAGCTGAGGGGGGATGAGGGTCTCAATAGTACAAACTTTTTAAAGAAAGTATGAAGCGAAACTAGAAATCCCAGGGGGTGGGAGGGTCCAAACTAAAGAACCATCCTTGGGGGAGGTATGGATATTTTTTGGAACCACACCCTGTGGAACCAAGCCAGAGCTGCAAAAAAACTTGACACATTAACTTAACCTGGAGTAAAATTTGTGGTCTGCGATAAAAATTATGTAAATTCTCTGTTATTTCATTATTTTTACATGTTTTTATTGAAACAAAAATGTTTTGTCATGAACCTCAGAATGGTTTTAAAATTTACATGTAATTAAGTGTCAGTATTTACATGAAGCCTTATTGGGTTCTAGGAGAAGCCACGAGCCAAGCAGCCCACACTGCCGGAGCTTATCACGGTTTCTGCAGCATTAAGCGGCTAGGAATATTTCTACTCCCCCCTGAATGGGATGCTAGTCCACTGCAGGGTCCCCCCCCCAGCATTATGTCACCGGTACCCATTGATATACCTGGGTGGAGAGAGGCACTATGAGAGTTAAGTGTCTTGCCCAAGAACATAACACAAGTGACCCCGGCCGGGGCTCGAACTCGGACCACTCGATCCGGAGTCCGGTGCACTAACCATTAGGCCACCGCGCCTCCCATCTTATTGGGTTCTGGGATGTTCATATTATATAAAAAGCCATCAGTGTCACTTAAGTATATTCAGGTTTAAACTGGCAACATGTGGGAATCAATCATGTGATAATTTTATTACATTGACACAGTGTGTATTTTTGAGTTCATTTTGACTAACAGGAATGCCCTTGCAAAGACTTCCAAGTAACCTGTAAATAGAAACAAAACAAACAAAAAACTATTATTTTGCTGAAATTGCTATTTTTCAGCATGCAGACTGTGTATTAAAATTAAATGGCCCTTTTCAGTGTGTGAAAACTGGCTGCTTTTATGTTGGGCCAGTGGATCCAATATTTTTTTCCACTTGCTACTGTAGATAGCCAAATGACATTTATGGATTTTTATTTTTTGTTGTAGTTGTTTCAAAAGAAACATGTGGCTTCGGGTAAGCTTATAATGGTTTCACCTTGCCCAGTCTACCTAGGTCAGGCAAGGAAGAAATCAATTTTCTTTGCACCCTTCCTTTCATTAATTATTGCAGAAAAATGTCATATTATTTTAATAATCTTTAAAAATGTTTTGGACCCTAAAACTGAATTTTGTAATCTGTTAATTTCAAAGCATTACATCACTGAAATCTATGTTTGGTATTCTTGTAGAGCAAGTTGCCAACAAAAACTAAGCTGAAGTTTATTTAAATCGAATTTACAGCTACTGCTTGGCTAATTTTAATATGAGTTAAAAAAAACTTGGGTCTTGACAAAGTGCGAGCCAACAAGTCATGAGAGCCATTCCACTATATACAAATAGCACATTGGTTGGCCTAAAAAGCTCCCTGGTTAGCCTAAGCAGTACTCCAGTTAGCCTGAGTATAGTTAGCTGAGGTGGCTTCAGGTTATGCTATTTATTGGAGTTAGGTATTTTGGCTTGTATGGCACTTATGTGTCATGAAACATACGAGCCAGAAAGCCATTCCAGTTAGCCTACATAAGATTCCGGTTAGCCTATATAGTACTCTGGCTAGCCTTAAGGTGGCTCGATCGGGTTTTTGAGTGACAATACCTTTCAACTTTGAGCAACTTGTATGTCACCGTAAACAATCCAACTGAAAATCGATCAGTACAGCTGTACTAAAGGAAGATGAAAGTTTCGATTGAGATAAGTTTCGTCGAAATCGGAGTAACCATAGCAACATAATGACGTCACCACCCATTTTACACGAGACCGATTTTCTTCTCATAGAGGGATAATTTTGAAAAAAGACTTCTAGATCTTGGATTTGACATAGTTTTCTCAAGGTCTGCAAAATTTGAAGAATTGTTATGAGAGCGTTTTCGAGAAAATTTTGGATGAAGTTTTCAGGTGCTAAAATACAACAAAAACAAAGCAGTCTTAAAACATTATTGAGAAAACGTTCACAAGGCCCGATCAAGTAACATTTTGGCCTTAAGTGAATCTTGTACTATCCAATTACCTTGGGAGAAAATCTCAGAGAAATCGTTTCATTTGATTTCTTGAAACATCGGCTTGAATATCAACTGGTATGAAGTTTTATTGCGCTCTTTTATCGAAAACGGGCCTTCGCTTACTAAAATGATCGCAAAATAAAAAGTGCTCGATAGAATTTTTTTAAACTTGGCAGTCAAAAAGAAGAATATATATGTGACGAAATGTCCGATTTTCAAAATAATTGAAACATTCTAAGGCAGTTAATTTAAAGCCTTAACTCAGGTAAACATTGCGCTGTTTTTCACCCTACATCGGATCGCTGCCTCATTATCTGTCTCCATTGTCTCAAGCCGCGTGCATTTGTAAATTCCAGTAGATCATGAATTATTAATTATTTATTACTGGAGATTTCTGTGACAATTCTGCCTTGGCCTTGAAACTGTTAGGAGACTGAAGATAATACAAATGCTTTACTAGCCTATTCCTCGTTGTCAGTGTATTTTGGCTTGTTAAATTAGCTTGTTTCTGTGCAGTTTTCGGAAAACAAGCAGTTGTTATACATATTCAAGATGTGATAAAATTTACAAATGCACGGGACACGACACAATAGAGACTTATAATGAGGCAGTAATCCGATGTAGGGTGAAAAACAGCGCAATGTTTACCTGAGTTAAGGCTTTAAATTAACTGCCTTAGAATGTTTCAATTATTTTGAAAATCGGACATTTCATTACATATATATTCCTCTTTTTGACTGCCGAGTTTAAAAAAAATCTATCGAGCGCTTTTTATTTTGCGATCATTTTAGTAAGCAAAGGCCCATTTTCGATAAAAGAGCGCAATAAAACTTCATACCAGTTGATATTCAAGCCGATGTTTCAAGAAATCAAATGAAACGATTTCTCTGAGATTTTCTCCCAAGGTAATTAGATAGTACAAGATTCATTTTAGGCCAAAATGTTACTTGATCGGGCCTTGTGAACGTTTTCTCAATAATGTTTTAAGACTGCTTTGTTTTTGTTGTATTTTAGCACCTGAAAACTTCATCCAAAATTTTCTCGAAAACGCTCTCATAACAATTCTTCAAATTTTGCAGACCTTGAGAAAACTATGTCAAATCCAAGATCTAGAAGCCTTTTTTCAAAATTATCCCTCTATTAGAAGAAAATCGGTCTCGTGTAAAATGGGTTGTGACGTCATTATGTTGCTATGGTTACTCCGATGTCGACGAAACTTATCTCAATCGAAACTTTCATCTTCTTTTAGTACAGCTGTGCTGATCGATTTTCAGTTGGATTGTTTACGGTGACATACAAGTTGCTCAAAGTTGAAAGGTATCGTCACTCAAAAATCCGATCGAGCCACCTTAAAAGCACTTTGGTTGCCAAAGGGTACATCATGTTGCTTGCAGTTAGCTTTATATTGGGATTAGGGTTTTCTGGCTTGCTTAAGTTTAAGGCCTTGCGATGTTTTACATTGCTACTTTAAAATGCTTCTGTAGGTCATCCAACAACTGAAAATACAGGCCTTAAAAACAAACAGATTTTTTGTAAAGTAGACAAATGTCTGGTCAAAAAGCAGATCTTAAATGCCTCAGGCAATGATTGTGTGTAGAGAAAAGGAAGGGAATTGCCAGAATTGACTGTCACATAACTATGTGTAAAACTAAGAGATCAACAATTACCTGAACTCCATAGTTTAACTCACTGAACAGTAATCCAGAATGTCCTGTCAAAACATTAGGCATTCTATTAGTCCCTGACCTGTAAACCACAAAATGCAAAGGAAACGTAAATCTATGTTTACCAATACAATAAAACATCATGGGAAGAACAAATTTTAAGTTAAGAAATGAACTCATTTATTAAACATACCCAAAAAGGCATTCCAAAACGTGAGTAGCACTGTTTAATTGAAGTCTAGATTAGCTACCAGGTTGACTGCAAGTAGTCTCTAGTCTAACTTAAAAAAAGAGATCACACTGAGCTGAAATGTTTCTTCCAATTTCAAAGGTATCACATAAAATCTTCCTGACGTAATTTTTCTTTGCGGTCTAAAATGGCCACTTGGTCAATATTTTGAGGAACATTTCCTCATGTATAAATAATGAAAGGATGCGAGTCTTATTAATTTGGAAAACAGTAGCTTAAAATTCAGATAACGAACATAAATAACAGTTGTATGCCTCGACGAAATGACTGCCATTTAATACTATCGCCTTGTTCTCACCATCTATCTTTTTACGCTTAGCCAGGCTTTAATTCCAGTAAGCTAAGTTGATAATCATGATAAACGTCGAAGACATAAGCTTTAACCAGTCTAAAAAAATCATTGTTCAATGAGAAACGCTCACCTGTTGCCCACGTTTTCGCACGTTTCTACTCATTCCATATTCTTCTTTATCCGGAATACAAATAAAGGAGGTTTTCCCCACGTTTGGGGACACGTTTTGATCGCGTCAAGAAGGAAAAACATCGACAAAACTGTCCTCTATAACTCAAAATTTTGTCGCATAGTCGCCATTTTGAAAATGCTCTTCATGAGCCCACAATACGGACCACGGGGAATCCGCTGGGGTGACCACCAGCAGGGGGAGGGGGAGGGGCAGCTATTTAACTTCTCCCCAGGCCCATTCCTTTCGTCTGGAAGAAATTACATTCAACCTCGCGAAAAGCAATTGAAATGAGAAAAAAATGACAGCGCTATTATAAAGAGCATACACTCCTCCATTTGGCAAAATTTTCTTTTATTCCTACCGCGAATTGTCATTGAGAAGGAAGCCAACAAACTTTTCAGTTGTATTTGTTACTGCCGTCCTTTTCTAGGAAAAAGTAATAATGGCCATTTTTAAAAACACTATTAAAAAAGCTACAACTTGGCGTAAAAAAATCTTAAGAGAGAGATACAGGTAAAGTTTTCAAGCGAATTTAAAACTTCGGTCCGTTCTGGTCACGTGACCAATGACGTCATAGCAATAAAAGTGATAAAAATGTACTTAACATATAAATATCTACCAACATGTATTTTTTTGCTTCCTCACATTTAATGCAACGCCAGATACGCACTTGTACCCAGACTCCCACTTTTTGAAAATTGTACATAGCCCCCTTAATTTTTTATATTTTTTTCGGTACCCGGGCAGTCTGAAATGCCTCACAGCAATGTGCTTCAAACTGCAATGACTGCTTTTTCAGTAACAACATATCTTTGTCACAGTGAGCAAAAACGAACTTCAGGGCAATGTCACGTGACTAATGACGTCATCGTCCTACGACTTATACAAGAAGTAGTTTATGGTGAGAGTTATTCCTATACGACGTACTACTCCTGCTGACTTCAAACTGACCAAGTTATTTGGCATTGACGATTTTTCAGTTGCAAAGGAGTTTGGGAAGGTTTTTATTATAATTATATATTGTTTTTATAATTATTATTAAATATTATGAAGAGACGTTTACGTTTCCTCCCAGTAGGTAGTAAGCTTGACTTAAATGAAAAAGAAAAGAAAAACGTTATTTTGCAAATTTTATAATGTAGCTACAGTTGAAGCAAAATTAAGACGATAAAAGTAGACAAGTTGAAAAACAATATACAGTTGAACCCCGGTAGCTCGAACTCTGAAGGGAAACGAAAAACAGTTCGAGTTAGCGGGGTTTGCGAGTTAACCCAGTTAATATGACTGAAAAGTGGGTCCAAGGAAAATGGAAGTTTCTCGAGTTAGCGGGGTTGTTCGAGTTATCAGAGTTCGAGTTACCGGGGTTGTACTGTAACACATATCACAATTTATTCTGCATTTTTTTGTATATAACTTCTATGCGATTTCTTTTATACATTTTCCCATATAAACGTCTGTACATATTTGAGACCTTGGGGGAGGGGGGAGGTGAACTTGCGCGAAAACATCAGCTCACAATGCCCGAATACATAAGTGATGAATTTGGCATACAAACGCAAAAACGTTGACATTTTTAACGTCTTATTGAATTAGTATAATTCTAAAAATAGTTATTTTAAAACCTTGTATACCGGCTCTATTAACCTGTATCGACAGTCTGTTAGAACTAGTAAAATTAGAAATTTATTAAAAGAAAAAGTTTTTCGTTGTTTTTATTGCCACAGAAGTGCTCAACCGAATGTGAACCAGTTCTTCTGCTTTTATTTAGTTTTGAAGCAAGTGTAGAAAGGTGAATGTTGTCTCTCTGAAGAAACCACTGTACAGTCTACGGACTCCTGGCCGGCGTCTTATCACAAGCGTATTCATCTACATCTACATCTACATCTACATTTATTAAGTTGATAACATCGTTTAAGACATCACATCAACTATAAAAAATAGATACAAAATAAAAAACAAAATTTACATGCATAAAAAAGATATAAAAATACTTAGTTACAATTTACTTGTTTACATGCTTCCCTAAATTTAATTTAAAATTCGATAATGACTTGCAATTCACTAAGTCAGCGGGCAGTAAGTTCCACTCTGTTATTGATCTTGGAAAAAAGAAAACTTAAAAACGTCCTTAGATACTTTTGGCATCCTATACTTAAAAGCATGGCTATTGCGTGTTCTTTTTTCACTGTTTGGTATTAAGTGATTTTCCGTAGTTATGTCTACTAGGTTATGACTAAGTTTGTACATTAGAGTCAGTCTGTTTTTCTTTCGTCTTGTCTCTAGCGTGTCCCATTCCAAATCAGATAACATGTCTGTCTCGCTAGCTGTTTTGTTGAAGTTTTGAAGGCAAAAACGGGCAGCTTTTCTTTGAACTCTCTCCAGAGTTGAAATATCTTTTTTGTGGTGTGGGTCCCACGAGGCACTTGCGTACTCCAGTTTGGGTCGGACGATGCTGGTATAATCAAAAGTATTACTTCGTAACTAGAAAAACGTTCAAAACAAATTAAAGTTTAAACTTTATTTACGAGTTTTGGTAATCATGCCAACAGCATTACTTTGTAATGTTTCCGATTTATGTCAGCAGGTTGCAGTTAAAAAGGTCCCAATGAAATGAATTAAGCCTCACGCCAAAGATGTTCTGTGTAACCTACCGGTTAAAAGAGCCGTTAAAAGACTTTTAAACAACTACACAATTGTGACTTTTGCGAGTAGATCATATTTTATTTAACTGCTTTTTTTTGTTTTCATCCTGAAACTTCTGTACATAAACATATTTTACGTTAGTACTGTTTAAATAGCACTTTGATTTACCCGTCTTTACTGTCAGGGTTCTTTTTATTGTTATGCTTACGTGATTCATATATTCTTACCCCGTTTTAATAGACGTCTTTAGCTTCGTCTGTTTTTTGTCCCATTGTACACCGCGTGATGTTACCCTTGAGAATTATCTCTTTCAAACTCAAGCAAATTCACATTTCAGTTTAGACTTGCTCCAAGTCGCTCGTTTGATTTAAAGAAGTCCGCTGGATACGGAAACGGAGGGCGCGCGCGCATGAAAATCAAAATGGCGGAGGATCGTGGCTTTTCCTGAGCGTGATCTCTCGCGCGCGATTTCAAAGGCGATTTTACTCAAGTAGTCTTCCGCGCTACATTTTAAAGCGATTTTATTTAAGTAACTATAGATGCAAAGAAAAACGAGCGACTTGGGGCAAGTCTAATTTCAGTTAAACGAAGGGCAAAATTCTCAGGAGAGCATCACATGATTTACAATGGACAATTTACATACCTAGCTGAAAAAGGTCTATTGCCGGTGATGTTGTTTTAAATTGTCATTTTGTGTTATTGTTCGTATGGGAACGCGGCCATTTCGTTTCAATGGTGGAAGAAGCGTTGTTCTGCATAACTAAGGGCCTGTTTATATTGAGAAGAGTTGTCCCTGGAAGGAGGGTTACCCTCCATACCGAGCCACCCCAGGCGAAAGAGCTTTTCATATGTTTCTTTATAAATAGCTGCGAACTGTTTATATGAGAAATTGCAAAGTTGACTCGGGGGGGGGGGGGGGGGGCAGGGTGACCCTGGGTGGAGGGTCACTCGCTTTGAAGGTGGGGTGACCCTGGGGAGCGAGCCAACTTTTTTCCATATACACAGTTTGGTTATTTTTGCCTCGCCTACCAGGGACTAGTTGACACATACGGAGTATGCGCAAAAGCTAAAATCAGCAAAAACAAAACTGCAGATAAATTGAAATCGAAGTCGGCGGTAAATTAGTCCAAAAAAATGGTCTTTGTCGACGATTCAGCGTTCCTGATTTTAGAAAAAGCAGCCATAATTGATGTTTCAAAACAACTCTCGTCAGTCTTTTGAACCGAGAGGGCCAAGTTTTGGCTCGGTCAACAGGGACAACTCTTCTCAATATAAACAGGCCCTAAGTGGTACTTCCTTTTAAATGATCCGTGGCCCGTGTGATACAGTAAAAACCCGCGTGTAAGAACCTGCTTTTTTAGAGTTTGGCAAAACAGGTTCTTATATTTTGGGGTACTTACTGGCATTTTTTAGCTTCCCTGTGCAATTCTTGATCTCTAAAGACATCCTTTTTGATAAAATACAGTTATTGTATTATAAATAAAATAGTTTAACCCCACATATAAGAACCTTTTGGGGTATTAAGGAAGCAAATTTCTGCCAGGAGGTTCTTAATTTCTAGGTTCTTACACGCGGGTTTTTACTGTATCATGCTGCCTTAATTTTTTTCGGCAACCACCTTCGGTTAAAATGACTTTCAGAATACAGCAAATGTGGACTCCAACAGTTTGATGATTCAAAATTTCCCATATCTGGAAATCGTATCCTCCGGAACTAGGCGTACCTCGGAACAAAGAAGAAACGCAATGCCATAAACCCTATAAGGTATGCAAGCTTAAATGTTCATGTTCAAATCATTATTTTACCTCGAGGATAAAAACCCCTCTAAGTTCAAGCCGAAGAATGGCTTACATCAACGAGGCCAGCCTAGAATGCTATTCATGTAAATCACTCGCTACGCTCGGGGATCGCTCTTTTCATGTCGCTGTCCCTAAATTACGGAAAAAATAATAGGAATTAATTAGCGTAGCTCATAACTCCATTTTATGCTATAACAAGATAAATTGATTTATTCGTATTATGAGGCATTTCAGCATGCGCTTAACTAATTTCCTATTTGACTTTTTCTTTTTTTCTATGACATCCTTATTGCAATTAGATATCTACCGAGCCTTACCTTGTCTACCTTCGTCCCCAGCGAATTCTCGGCTTTGCCTTTAAAGAGCAGATTTAGACTCATTTAGACGACGATTGTTCTTGATTGTTCAGAATTGTCATATGTGGCATGCGTACTACTCAACTTGGATCCCACTCACCAGCAGGTTTTATTTAGAGAAGTTCGTCTCTCAGAAAAGTAATATACGGCATGTTTCAGACCAGTAGCAGCTGTTTTGAGGGTCCTTTTAACTACTCAAAGAGAATATGTCATGGCCGCAGCACTTGGTTTACGGAGGCAACGGGCGGTTCAAGTTCTCGATTTCAGCACCAGCTGGACTTGCTTGCGGCAGTCTCAAATTCAGTAATGGCGCACGGGCTAGCTCGCATGCCAGAAAGCTGCAAAGGTAAATGGTATAATCGAAGTCCCCTTACTTTCTTTTGTCGAAGTGTAGTTGACGTTTGTATTACCATGAAACGCACAAATGTGTTGAAGAAAAATTGTCTCTTGGATTGACCGTGCTCGATCTACTCACATCAATAAAGGACCATTATGTTTTTGAGGGGGGAGGGGCTGGGGGTTGGGTAATTTTTCACAGCAAGATAAATTTTTGACCATCGAATTGTGGGACAACTTTTTTTAAGATGTTTTCTTTTTCTTTCCTCATGGCTCCCCTTGTACGAATTTTTTTTTCAGCCGTTTTTTTCTGTGCAGGAATTTTCTTTGGTAATCTCTCTCCCCCCCCCCCCCCGTGAAAAAATAATGGTCCGTCCCTACGTTTCCACGCGGGTCGCCCATATTTATTTTTTTTTTTTATCCACTCCATTTATTTTTGACCGCTTTAGCCGTCAGGATCGAGTTTGCCGTCTATATTTTACGTTTTAACTAAGTTACTGATCCAGGTCTTCAAGAGATCCGGCACCACTTTTTTCCGATTGATATTGCTAAGAAAATAAAGCCGCAAAAATCTGAAAAAATAAACTGATTTGATGAAAGAGAGCTTACCGGCCAAGGGGTTTTATTGCCATTCCGCGAATAAGAGTTATGATATTTTCCCGCCTTTGATCGATCACGTGCCTAGTTTGCGTGACTCCTGCTTTTTGCGTGACGAGCTCGCGTGATTTTTGCCATTACTCCCATGCGCCGCAATATTTTTGTCAGCAGCAGTACGATCAAACATGGCCGCCATTGCGGTCGAAAGCCCGCCAGTGTTACAACAACTCTTTACAAACATATCTCCTCAGTTTAATTCAACGGAGTCAGAAGATGTTGTACAATCACTGAAAAGGAATTACGGAGGAAAGTTCAATTCGCTAGGTAATCAAGACTTGTCGTCATGTTTGCAGCTTTTGGAAAAGCACGGACATGTGTCCCAGAACAACCTCAAGCTGATCGAAGAGTTCGTTGCCCAGAAATCGAACAAAGAAGAAGTAATCAAAAAGATGGTCGAAAGCTTCAAGGCCTCTCTTCAAGAACGAGTTGAACCAAGGAAGGAACTGCAAGGGCGACAAGACGAAATTAAGAAAATTACGAAAAATCTCGAAGCAGGACAGTCAGTTGTCAACTTGTTTGGGACGGCCGGTGTGGGAAAGACAACACTTGCAAACGAAGTTTGCTCGAAATGGAGAGGAAAGCATTTTGCATTTGATCTAAGAGAAGCAAAAGGTATGTCGGCGATTTATCTGAACATGATGAATTCCCTTGGAGTTACAGCCCGCATCGGTTTTGTTGATCAGAATTATGTTGTTACAAGAATTCATGAGAAGATTCAACCGTTTAAAAGTGAAGAACAGCCAGTTTTGTTTTTATTGGATAATGTCGAACAGTTCACTTCAGGACAGGGAAAGGAAGGCAAGAACTTGAAAATAGCTTTTGTGCATTTTTTAGGAAAGCTTTCAGAATTTGATAGCAAGGACAAGAGGTCATCATTAAAACTGCTACTAACATCCAGGACTCAGTTGAAAGATGCCAAAAAGGTGGACAATTTTGAAGTGGAGTCTCTTCAAAGTTCCTTTTCAGAGAAAATCCTACTTTCCAAGGGAACAGCCAGTGTTAATACTGACCAGAAGGATCAACTTATTGGCATTTCCAAAGGAATACCACTTCTTTTGAAAGGATTAGCTGCTATCTTGCGACAAGAACGGAAATCTGCTGATGATCTCATTGCTGGAGTTCACAAAGGGAAAGTTGTCACTCTTAAGAAATCCAAATCAGTAGAGGATGCCAAAGAAAAGCCATTTAATCTTGATGAAGAAGGAGTTGACATAGGTCAGCTGTCGGCTATAAGAGAAATGTTTGATACACTTTCCACTGACAGCTTAAAAGTGTCTGCTGTGTCAGTTTCACTGTTCTGTGGTCCTTTCTCTGCTTCAACCGCAGCCAAAATTCTTGGCATCAGCCTACCAGAGGCTTTAGTGCAGCTGGAGGGGCTAGTAACAAGTGCGATCATTTTTGTAGTTGATGAAGAAGCAAAGGAAAGGAAGTATGACATTCATCCACTCCTAAGAAAATATGCTAACAGTATCCATGGTGATGCCGAATTCCGGACAGCTTATTTGGAAGCAAAGGGACGATTCCATCAACACTTTACGGCCAAGATGGAAAAAATTGCAAAGCTAATAGAGCCTGACTATGTCAGAGCATTCAGACTGTTTGAATCTGACAGACCAAACTATGAGTTTACTGTTGACATCTCCTTGCAGCCAGAGTATTTCAGTGTTCCAGGCGAATTTCATGAGAATGCCTTGATTGCATCACTTTTCAATGCTATGCTGACTGAAGACAAACAGATCAAGCTGTTTCATACTTGGGCTGAGATGTGTATTGATGATGGACAATCAGGTAGGGGCTTGCACTTAATACATTTTGGCCCTTTGTTGGTCCTGTTTAATAAATGTCAGGACCATGTCAATCATAAGGAGGGTTGTAGCACAAATTGAGACTTAGGAATAGAAAGAGTAAGGAGAAATTAGCAAAGTTGCCAATTCTAAGACCACTGATGTTTTAACAGCTGCTTTCAAAGATGTATGCATTGTAGACATGCCTATAGATCCACTATCTTCTATCTTCTTTATGATTGACAAGGACATACAGGACAAGGGGCCTATTATTGAGTAGCCTCCCATGAAGTCATTCTTAGGGGCATGATCGCCCCTAAGAATGACTGCGTGGGAGGCTAATTATTGATATACAGTTGATTTTACAGTCAATCAATTAAAAATCAATCAAAACCTTCATACATACTGATGAGCATACGCGTATACAGAGTATACGCACATACGCACATACGCAGACGCATACAGTGTATACGCAGATACGCATACGCGCGTATGTGCAAAAGCATACGCGTTTTTTGCGTATGTTTTGGGACGCTTATTTCTGAGCGGTACTGTACACGATGGGATAAAAGCTACGTAGCTTGTGGGGTCGTGTGTAAATAAAACATTAAAACTAGTAGATAACACGTACAGTACTATAGATTTCTTAAACTTTCATGTTCAAGTAATACTTGGTTCAGAAAATTAAAGAAATTTTTTTGCCTAAAGTTTAGTGTTTGAGTGAGTATAGCAAATCCTAGGGAACTGACATTTGAATTGAGTTAACATGAGGTTTAAGAAGCAATCATGATTCCACCGTATCATCTTGAGCTGAGGCATGGCAATTTTATAACAGTTTCATATGGTACTGTAATAATAGCAATGTCAAAAGTGCTCAAATAATGTAGCAGCATGAGAATTGCATTTGGGACCCCCCGGCCTTGAACCGATACCTCAAATTTCTTGGCAGTAGACCTCCCTTCCGAACCAATTCATGTTTACTTATCTTTTTACAACCCATAAATTAATGCCTAATGTCTTTTTATTGGGCTCCATGAATATCCATTCAGCTGTATGCTTACAGATCCTTTGTTAAGAATATTATTTTTTAAATGGAAAGTTTTCTTTAAATACATATTACATGAATGCACCATGTAAATTATTTAAAATAATTTTATAGAAAATTTATGGTTACAGTATTATAACATACTGTAATTATATTGAAGTTATCCCTAATGTTTTTGCAAGAATGAGTCTGTCATTTACTACTAGAATTATTTTTCTGGAATAATCTTTGCCAGTTACTATACAAATTACATGATTAGCAACTTAAAAATGGGTTTTGAAAAAAAAAAAGCCTTTGCGTAAAATGGAGACTGGCTATAATACATGTAAATATTCCAAATTTGTGATTTACTTTGCCTCACCTCTTTCCTACGTCTCTCCTCTTCTTGAGACTAAGATAAGATAAAATGGGCCCTGGGATTATAATTATTTGTTACTTTTTGATTGTATAATTATTATTTTTATTTATTTATTTTCTTTAATGTTTATTTTTTGGGTATTTTTTTTCGGGGGTTGAGGGGGGGGGAGGGGAGTGGAGGGTACAATTGGCAGGGTAGGGATAAAAGGAATTTCTAAGCAAACTGTTCAGCATGAAGTGCAAAAAACAAGATATTGCAAAGTAGGTTTATATTTTGGAAAAGCAGCATACATGTATTTGTCAAGGAGAAGTTAACATCGAGCCAGTTGGCCCATCCCACTGGAGCTTATCCTGGTTTCTGTAGCATTAGGTGATAAAAAATATTTCTGTTCCCCCCAGGATGGGTTGCTTGTCCATTGCAATGTTACGCCCCTCCCTCCCCCAGGATTATTTCCCCAGTACCTATTTATACACCAGGGTGCACAGAGGAACTGTGATAGTAAAGTTTCATGCTCAAGAACACAATGTAGTCACCCCAGCCATGGCTCAAACCAGTGGAATGTTTGATCGTGAGTCCAGCATGCTAACCTTTATGTCACCATGCCTTCCTTTATTACAGTGCGGCTACTGTAACCGGGGTCACCCAGACAAAGTTAACCAATCACAAAGCAGAACTGAAACAAAAGATTTCCACATTTTTAGCTTCAGCCAATGAAATGTCGAGTAAAGAACAAAGAAATTTCAACTTCTTCATTCGCCACGAAAACAGATCGATACAAACTTTGGCCGTATGGCGGCGCTGAATTTTCAATTAATTTCAATTGCATCCGTTTTAAACTTGAGTGGTTGTGACAGCAACATTTGGAAGGTAAATATTAGCGATGTTTATGTAAGAGAAGTTCGAAACTATGTAAAAACGGGGAAAGAAACGACCGTATCGTCTGTGTCAATGGTGCGTGGCGGAGTTCGCTCGTGACAATTTCAAAGCGACGGTCATAGGTTAGGCAAAGTGCGTGGCGTATTTGCAAACAACGAAGCACATTACCAGCGTGATAAATTTAGTTTTCTGCGATGTTCGATCGTTGAGTTCCACCGAAAGCGTATCGGCCGTATACATCCGAAAGTTTCGGCAATTCAGCTAGCTTGAGTAAACACGCAAAAACATAAGCTTCACGAGTGAACAAATTGAAATTTTATTTTTATTTACTCAAACGACAAAAAAATGTTGGCATCGCCACTTTCACTGGTACGTTATACAGCGCAGAATGTCTTCCTTCGCTAGCATCACGTGTATTTATTTTACCAAAACTCCAGTTGATGCCGTAGAGAAAACTTGAAATTGTCACGAGCGAACTCCGCCACGCACCAAAACACAGACGATACGGTCGTTTCTTTCCCCGTTTTTACACAGTTCCGAACTTCTCTTACATAAACATCGCTAATATTTACCTTCCAAATGTTGCTGTCACAACCACTCAAGTTCAAAACGGATGCAATTTAAATTAATTGAAAATTCAGCGCCGCCATACAGTCAAAGTTTGTATCGATCTGTTTTCGTGGCGAAAGAAGTTGATATTTCTTTGTTCTGTACTCGACATTTCATTGGCTGAAGCTAACTTTGTCTGGGTGACCCCGGTTACAGTAGCCGCACTGTAAGAGGTAGTGGTAAATCAAAATACAATTCCCTGGGCTTATGTTTGGTGGGGCTTTTTCAGGATTTTTCCTATCACTCTATATTTTTTTCTTCTCTTTTCTTTTTTTTTTTTTCGGGGGAGGGGTATTTGGTAAGCTATATTTTTTTCAGGAAGGCTTTTTGGGGTAGGAGTGGGGTAGGGGAATTATCAGAGTTATGCAGTTGAATCGACTGTCATAACTAGGCGGGGTTGCAATAATACACATACAAGGACATGTAAACATGTTTGCCGGGAGATCCTATGTGTTTGTACATGCATGTCACTTTATAAAGTTGGCAAGAGTCATTATTATACCTGGTAGGATAGGCTAAATAAAGCCTCCTACTCTGGCTGCTTACTCTTGAGATGCTGTATAAAGATGTTACTGTAATGGATTCCTGTAATTCCAAAAGTGCACTCTGCCACGGTGGGAACCCTTCCTTCCCCCATTACCTTGGTCAATAAAAGCACCCCTTCTGCCCAGATTTCCTAATCAATGGACTTCCCCCCTCCCCCTGCCTTGATTTTCATTATTTTTCTAAGCCCATAAATGAAAGTCCCTTTTTAATTGGACTTTTTCTCTAGAAATCATAAGAATAGGCCTTATCAAGGTTTTGATGCCATCTTGACGAGTAGACAAAGCGGGTAGAAATTACAGTGTTTGTGTGGGAATCCGATGGCAAATATCTTTTACAAAACTGAATTCTGGACAACTCATGAATTGTAAAATTAAGATACTAGGCAAAAGTTTTCATGCCGAGTTTAAAGGATGTAGCTGGGCTAGAAAGTGTTCAGTTACGTTTTTAATTTCCCATACATTTGTCTATAATTTTTCCCACGAACCACGTCAATCATGCAGAAAAAAAATACAGACAAATGTATGGAAAGATTAAAAACGTAATTGAACACTTTTACCCCAGTTGCATCCTTCAAACTCGGCAAATAAAAACTTTTGCCTTGAATCTTAACTTTACAATTCATAAGCTGCCCAGAATCTGCCTATATGTAACCTCGCCCCTCACGACAAATTTTCTAGCCCAAGTTTATTCAAATATTTTCTGCGCGCCACTTATTTTACTCTACTGGACACTACCTATGATAATGACATGCCCTGCACCTGGTTCCTCTTCCGTAACTGCCCTTGCCACCGCTCTTAATTTTTGTAATTAATATTATCTGCATCTTGTTTTATAACTTTAGCTATAAGTAATTAACTAGATTTTATAACTATAATTTTTAACTATAGTAATTAATTAGCTTTATTGTATATACATATATATATATTTTTTTTTAATTTAATATTTTTATCGCCATTCTTTTTAGTTTTTAGGGTTGCGCCCCGCATGGGTTACTATTTTCCCGTTCGCGCAATTCCTTTTTGGTCCTTTTCTTTTTCTTTTATTTGTAAAATTTTAAGACCAATAAAGTTGATAGACAGAATTCAATTTTTTTGCCGTCGAATTCCCATACACTGTAATTTCTACCTGCTTTGCCTACTCGTCAAGATGGCGTGATAAGGTTTATTTGTAGCAGAATTTGCACCTGGTAACAAAATAAGCCCTGAACTTGGAGAAAATGATTTTAATTTTACTGTTTGAAATCAGACTTTCAAACACCATGCAAGCATGCAATCCATTGAATTCCAAGCAACCATTCTTTCCTAAAATTACTTATACAGTCCAACTTTGTGAAAATTTTAAAAAACAACCATCCAAAATAATGAATGCAATAAGTAGCTCTTTGAGATGTCTGTTGGAGTTAAACACCTCTCCCAGGAACATTAGTAAAGTCACTCTAAGTAGAAATCAATTAATTTGAAGCAAAGTTAGGAGGAGAGATGTACGTGCACAGGAATACAGGAACACAGGAACACATCAACATGCACATCAACATGCATTCTGATGAAAGTTGTCAATATAAACGAATTTTAACTGGGAAAGGGATGTAGGATTAAGGTAAAAAATCCTTGGGAATAACAGAAGGTAATGGGGCCATCAAACCCCTGGAAAAGAAATTCCTGAAGGGTATGGAGGGGTTGGGGTGGCAGAGCTGTACTCTAACATAAGGCGGGTGCCACAGGCGACTTGCTTTTGTCTTTGAGTTCTGGGCAGCCAAGATTTCTTACATAAGAGTCTTTGGGCACCCTTCAATTGTTCTAAGAGCACGGCTTTGGGTGTAGGTCAAAACCAAAATTCTCCTGATGGAAGTAGTATGTATAAAATAATAAAATACTACCACTCCATTTTCCCCTTGTCTACATAGTGGAAAGTCACATATATGTAAGGGTAATAGCATGTGTTAAAACTGTTAACCTTAGGTCACTCCAGGGTAAGTAATTAGTAAGCTAGGTACTCTGAAAAAGGGTGGCATGTTTGCCGAATAAAAGTGTGTTCAGTGTTTCTGGATAAAGGTTTCATGCTTTGGAGGAGCAGGGATGGCGCAGTGGTGAGAGCGATCACCTTCCACCAATGTGGCCCTAGTTCAATTCCCGGATCTGGCATCATACACATGTATGTGGGTCTCCAGGTTCTCCCATTTTCACCTTATGGTTAGGATGACCTGACAAAAATGTTGTTGGGGAATGGGGAAGGGGGGTGGGGGTAGAGGGGTACCTGCCACTGACTAAAAAACTCCTCCAGGAAAAAGCAAAAAATTAAGTCACTACAAAAACAGGGGTAAGCGTTAGTGGTGTAGAGCACCTCAGTCCTAATGCATGCATTACCTTTTGATTTTTTAACTGTCACAAAGGTCAGTCTCAGATAACAATTTAGTCTATTCCTACACAGGTTCTCTTTGCAGAGCACAGTTAAAAAGCTGGGAAGCACGGCAAGTTTTAGATGTCGAAGGAACTGAAAAGGCATTCGAAGCATTGAAGAAAGCTTCATGTTCATTAGAGAAAGTTCAAGACAAGTCAAGTGAATCTTACAAGCTCAGCAAAGGACTTTACTTCCATCATGAGGGGGAAACCTATTACCGAAACCAAGATTACACAAGATCACTGGAAAGCTTGAAGACATCGCTGGAATTAACAGAGGAGCTGCTTTTAGCTCATACTGATCTTGCAAGATGCTACAATGCTATTGGAAACTGCCTTTACCACCTCGGGAAGCCAATTAAAGCACTTGAGTTTTACAACAAAGCATACAAGATGCAAGAGCAATTGGCAGGATCTGAGTATCATTTTGACATGCCAATGTATAAGAACCAAATTGGCACCGTGTATGAGAGTCAGGGAGAGTATGAGAAGGCTGTAGAGTGTTACAGAGATGCGCTGAACCTTTTGGAAGAACTCAAACTTTCGGGGTTTCATGATGAAGCACATTTCCAGAGAAATCTTGCCAATGCTCTCATGTTTCAAAAAAAGTACGATGAAGCAGTTGCACCTGCCCATAGGGCGTACAACATAAGGATGAAAATTCTTGGGAATCACCCACAGACCGTGCGTAGTATTTTCCAGCTTGCAGTGCTTCAGGCCAACTTGAGAGAATTTGCGAAAGCATTAAAATTGTTCCTTGAAGCATGGGAAATGGAGAAGTCACTTGGTGCAGGAAACCACAGTGAAGTGTGGCGAAAGATTATTACTGGTGTTGAGGACATGTATGACTTATCAGGACAAGGAAAAAAGATGGGACAATTACTACCATTTCGTTTCCAAGGAAGAAAAGTTTAAGAAAGATGCTTTGAAGTTTTGCCAGCGATTCTGGGATGAACAGAAACGTTCAGCTCAGTTTGGCTTCACTGAGTACAACAAAGAGATAATTGATACCATAAGGGACCTGATTGGTGAGAAGAAAGACATTAAAACAGAAAAAGACGCCCTGTGGTTTTATGACGGGATGCAGAGTGCTACTGAGGAAGATTTTCAAGGGGGGTTTGATCAGGAAACAGCCAACAGTCTGCTTTATGACATGCTGAAAGAAAGAGATGAGTTCTTGGACAAGGTAATTGAACTTTGCCTTCAACTTGACGATCATGAAAAACTCACAAAGCACAAAAACATCAAGATGGCACTGTACAAAAAAGTCCTTGTGAAACCAGACTATGCTGGCGAAAAGGACAAAGGTTATGACAAAGCGACACTGAAAAGCAAAGTGGAACAATTGTACCAAGAACTAGAACAGAAGGAAAACATTCCAGAATTCCAAGAGAACCTGTTACGTGCTTGGCAAAAGCAGTGGGAAGAAGGAAAAGGTGGAGAGAAGACCATGGAGATTGGTGTGGCTAGGGAAAGTATAATCAATGGAATCCTTCAGTTATGTACGGAACTTAAGAAAGAGGAAATGTTCAGAAAATATGGAAAAGAAGCACTGAGTTTTTATGAGAACGTATGGGAAGTGAAGCAGGCTGAGATGAAACCTCCTGAAATAAAGAAGTTTCTTCGTGACCGAAAAGAGTTGGCTTCGTTCATTGGAGATCATAAAAGAGAAAAAGTTTATAACGAGGCATTAGAGGTACGTTTTTGCTAACTTTACATTACTAGGACTGTTATAAATCTAGGGTACATTTGCTCTGCAAAATATGTAGAAATTACATGTAGTACATGTACATCCTTTCATATGTTTCATTGTTATGTTAAGTGCCTTGTTTTGGCAGCTTACTGTTTCGGTACAAATTTTTCTTGCCAGGTAGGCTTCATGCAAGTAGAAAGAAGGGAGTCAAGTGTGACGAGTATCACTGTATTATAGTTTCTGTGCCCTTTTGTAAAAAAAAGCATTGATTAGTCAAGCTCGTGGGCTCTTTAAACAACAACAACAACGACGACGACGATGACGACGACGACGGAAAGAGAGAGAAAGAGAGAAACGACGATGATGATGATGATGATGATAAAAAGATACATATACATGTAACTTAAGTGTGAGATGCATTTAGCTATACGGATACAAGCTAACTGCGACACTAACGAACATCTAAGCTAATCGACTGATGATTACGATCGGACAAGAAGTGTGACAGACCGTGTTTGCACAGACAACGTAATAAAGGCAACAAGTGTTTTGTTTAAGTACTTCAAATGATATTATCCTTATCTCAGGATTGTTGCTGTAGAGCAGGCTTTCTTGGCAAGTAATGTGCTGCACCCCGCCACTACAAACATGCATAGTTTTTATTTAGTTTGTTAAATATTTGATTTGTTTCTGTTGTGGAATAAAACTATTGTTACTAGTTAGGTAAATTGTTTTAGCAAGAAAAGTGAACTTTCAATAGCTCGTAGAAAGTTTGCTAAACACTAACAACCTTGAATGAGTTTCAACCAAGTTCATGTGTTGCCAGGAATGAGAATAACCAAGTCACACATGTAGTTGAACCGGCTAATAATATGTCTAACCACTTTTTTATTTTTAAATGTTTAGAATTTAATACAGACTGGAAAACGACCAGGGGCCACTTTGCGACTAAAAGGTATTACGTTTATTTTAAAAAAGGTAATTTTTTAAAACATAGTGATTTAAACCTAAGAATAATTGAAGTCAATTTTCGAAGAAAATACCTTCTGTCACTGGTTTGATTTACACAAATTTAAGTCCACTCAAGTGGGCTGCATACAGCACGTGTGTTGTGTGTCAGTTCCTTGCTCATTGCATTTCATATTTCTACTGATTTTATCTTTTTATTTCAACCTGTTACGAAATCAGAGGAGAAAGAGGAAGAAGAAGAAGAATCTGAGGAGGAGATTACAATCGAATCTGAGGAGGAGATTGTAGTCGGATCTGAGGAGGACACAGAAGTCGAGCCTGAGGCCAGTGAAGTCGAGGACAGAAGCTTCATTTACGGGTAAATACCTATTTAACTGGCAATACTGGATAGCCTTATTTTGATATACATCTATATACCTGTACATGACTGTATGAAAATAATGTTAATCAGTAAGTGACACAAGCTTCTAGGAAGAATTTCTATGTTCTCTTAAAAGTAGTCCTTGCATGGCAGTTTTTGAATCCAGCTCCTACGTCGACGAAATTTCTGTAACTCAGGGGTAGAGTTCCCGACTAGTGTGCGAACGGTCAAAGCTTCGACTTCTCGGAGAAGATGACATTTCTTTAGTAGCCTATGTCACAGATAGATCATTTAATTATTGCGACTGTAATAACTTACTTATCCTCATCGGGCGCATAAGGACTCTTGAGGCTGGTGTGATTGTAATTGGCCTTGGGAAAATGTTCTGTTGATTGAACTCATATTAAAGATAAACTCTTGGAGAAATAGGTTTAAACTTACGTCAGTTTGATTGAAAGGATATTTTTTTTGGCCTGCCGTAATTATAAAATGTTTTGTGAGCGCGGATGGACCAAAGAAATGAGAGAAAAAAATGGCGCACTCTAGATTCAAGGAGCAATGCGTTATGGTTAACGACAACTATTTCAATTGACAGCTTTTCACTGCAAGTGCACAATTTTAATGTTTGAAGTATCACTTATAAAAATAATTTTTTATTTATTTTGTCAGAGACACTGTAACCAACAACGGAAGCCACTGGGACCCCACAAAGGTGGCGGTGCACGTGATATTCCCACCCGATGCTGTGACTGAGGACAGACCGATGACTCTCCATACATGGAAATCTTCAGTATGTTCTCCTCCTCTCCAAGAGAATGAAGCCATTGTTAGCGATGTGGTCGAACTATCAAATGAGACTCCTGGAGAACTTGAATTCAACAAGGAAGTTACATTGGCCATTTCTCACAGTGCGGCAGACCTTAAGGGATATGAGGTGGTGGTGAAAAAGTTGATTGACAAGGCCAGCAATGAGTGGGTGGACATTGATAAGACAGTGGACATTCGATCCCTGACAGGTAATGAGCAAAACGCTTACATATAAAAATCTTTTCTTGAGTTATTAGTCCAATTTTTTTTTTTAAAAATCCGTCGTTCATAATTCATCTTAGCCTTCATCAATCTAAACCACCGTTGCTTCTTATTAGTTGATTATTATCTCTTAAGTGTCTTTCGATGGAACTGTATAATTATTTGTAATCACTGTCAGTTAAATGTAAAAAAGCGATTTTAGCCATGTGATTGTTGTACGAAGTAATGGTAAGGTAAGGTAAAGAAGTGACTACTTCGAGCCAAGTTTTCCATACTGCCGGAACTTATCCCGGCTTCTGTACCATCAAGCATCGACAGGGGAACTTCTATATAACGAAGGGCCAAGGGACTGGCAAACTATGTTTGCTATAATGAAGTTTGGTTATATCGAAGTTCTTTTCCGGGAAAAAATATCGCTCATTTAACCGAGAACGTCGTTTATAATGGTAATAGGACTGAGTGGAGTCCAATTCGGTCTGTAATCATACGAGTGATAAACAAAATCGGACGACCGCGAAGCGGGAGTCCGATTTGTTTAATCACGAGTATGATTACAGACAGAATTGGACGACACGAAGTCCTGTTACCAATTAATCAAAACTATGACAAAATTTGAGTAACAAACTAACCTTTAGTCAAATGGTTTAACGTTTTTATAAAAACTGAAAAACATAGCAGTTTACTCAACAAAATGCACAACAACAGCGCGCGCAAAATGACGCGTACTGTCCAATTACACAGGCATGACGCGTAAACTGTCCTATTACACTGTCCAATTACAAGCATGACGCGTACACTGTCCTATTAGTGCTCAAATCGGGCTGCTTATAACCAATCACCGATCGAGAATTTTGTTATAGTTTTAATTATATTGTATAGAGGCTCTTTGTATCGAGGTTCCACTGTTTAAGAGTAGTGTCTTGCTCAAGATTATAAGAATACAGAGCTCGAACCTGGACCGCTCGATCCGTAGTCTAGTGCGTTAACCATTAGACCAATGCGTCTCACATTGCTGTACGAAGTAGACTGCAAATAAACAGAGAATATTGAATACTTCTCTAAGGAAGTGGGACACCAACCAAATGACAATAAATGCAAAGAAAGCGGATCGTCAAAGTTATGGAAGATTGAAAACGATTACTAATGATGAACTGGAAAACTCGCGCAGATTAATCAGTTGTATGACTTGTAAATTAGTTCCATTGAGACATTTAGAGGGTTGCATTTGGCTGTTAGGCGGTGTTGATGTTTGTGGCAGTATTACTTCTATTTCTGCACAATATTTATTTCAGACCTCGAGAAAGCTTATGGCAACGATTTTCCCAACTACCTTCTTCCTGTCGCCGAATCCAAGATCACACAGTGTTCCACATATGCAGTGGTCTGCCGTCTTAAGTCTCACGTGTTCACCATTACATCCGATCAGGCCACCCTTACCTTGCCTGACTATCCCTCGGTCAGGGTTGTCATTCCTCAAAGTGCTGTACGTACAACAGAAGAGCTTTGTGTCACTGTCAAGGTAAGCGTGTCATCCCGAAACGGCGAAACGAAACCAGCAAAACAAGCGAAACCCATTATAATTTTTAAGACTGAAGTGTTAACAGGCTAGTTTGAGCGTTATTTTGGCTAACCGGAGTGCTTTTCAGGCTAACAGGAGTCGAAAACACCGAAACGAAACGAACAGTAATCCGTTTTTTCTTCCGCTAAAGTTTAGAAGAATTGTTAAACTTAAGGCCATGATACAGTGAAGACAAAAGCTATAGAAAAAGTCTCATAAGAGGTAAAGCAAATACATTTGTATATTTTCTTTACGCCAATACGCAAAATCCATCTGACTACCTAGACTACCATTCGGTCTTGTCTCGTAGGCTTGTGACGCTTTCATCTGACAACGTTTATTGAAATAGCTGTAGACTATATTTCTGAGAATACACCTAACCAGCTTACTACTCAGACTGGAGATATTGTGCCCTATCAACTATTTCACGTGACATCTGCTAAGTACTTTATTACGTGTTTTTTTAGGTACAAGAGTTTCCAAGTAAAGAAATAAAAAGCAAGGAAATGTTGGCTGGGCCCATCCTGAGAATTTCGTGTGACAGAGAAGTTGAGTTTCAGGAGCCCGTAACTATTCAGCTGCCATTGTCGTTGAGAGAGAAACCAGACACTGACCTTCCCGATTTGTCGTCCGTCCGTGCTAGGGTCTTGTTTCAACAGTCTGATGGCGAAGACAGAGGATGGACTGAAATTACGGATAGCCTCAAGCATTCACTAAGCTTTGATGGAGCTGTAATCAAATTCAGTGTTAGACACTTTTCTGGGTATGCTAAAGCAGCTGTGTTGTATTGTTTTGTCTGTTCATTTTACCAATTCTTGTTCGATTTTACATCTTTGTTCATGTATTATATTTGACATATAATAGTGAGATCTTTTTCTGAAACGCCTCACTCTTTACATGCATTGCTTTGCTCTTGTTTGTTTGAAGATTTTGGAGCTGGCTAGAGTGGTGCACAGCATCAGTCGTTCAATTAGTAGCCCGCGAGCAGGCTGTCCAGTCAGGGGTGAGACAAGGGGACGGAGAAGGAGGAGGAGGAGGAGGAGAAGGAGCAGCAGCAGCAGGAGCAGCAGCAGCAGCAGCAGCAGCAGCAGCACCACCACCACCACCACCACCACCACCACCGCCACCACCAGCAGAACCAGCGCCAGCACTGGCAGCAGTAACAGCAGCAATGGCACTAGTGGCACCAACAGAAACAGCAAGAGAGGAAACGAGAACAAGCTCTCAGACTGTTCAGATAGCTGGTGATTACAACACAGAATGCGTTAGGCAAGCAGCAGTTTTCACAGCTTGTGTTCCGGCAGACACTCGCCTTGGGTCTAGTACTAAGCTGACTCTGTATTGCAGTCCAAATGACAAAAGAAGGGAGCTTATTGACAAGGAGGATGAATTCCTGTTAGAGGAGGAAAGTGCATGGGAGTTAATGAAGCCGGAAGATATGGCCTTTGTGTTCCTTTCAGGAGATGTAGTTAAACCAGTCAATGTTAAACACGTGAAAGACCTTTTCGTCAGGTAAGACTGTAGAGTGCGAACTACCTCGGATCGTCTATTAATACTGTGAGGCTATAACTGGGTTATCGGAAGGGCTTTTTTGTTCTAAGGTACATAGTCAAAGTATCTTTAATGTGTTTGGTTCCATCCGAATAACATGGGTCTTTTTGGCATTTTAAAGAGGATTTGTCAAACACGGTATCGGTTACCCAAAGTGCCTTTAAAAAGGTATCGTTGTTTGTAAGTGATGATGTAGTGTGCTGATACCATATAGTGTCTATCAGAAATGCTCGACTTTGGAGCAGCTAAATATAAGTGTTTTATTTTGTTCGATAAACGTTTAATCGCGTTGAAGCAGTTTTGTAATAGGCCTTATGCTTGTTACTTCGTATGCTCAAAATTCACAACCAAGCCTCGTTCTCTGGCCCCAAAGGATCTTACCAATAACTTTTCAACGTAAAAACAAGTTTGACTGTCTTATTTACGAAATGTTTTTTTTTATTAACTAACTGAGACCGAGTCTCAATGTTCAATCTGACTCTATTCGTGCGAAAGTTTTGTAAATAATTTTTATTAATTAGTTTTGCATGCTTTTATTGTTTTTAGTAACTACTTTGTAAATTCTTTTTACATACATTTTTACATATTTCTACTTCATTAATATTTTTCATACGGTTTTACCTCTTTGTAGCTATATATATCTATGAAAATTTTATTTCTTACATTTGCCTAGATATTGACTGAAGAGCGGTCGAAACGTCGCGCAATTTTACCGTTAATTTTTATTGTGAAATGTTTTAAAAAACCCTTACTGACAAGCCTCGTTTACGCACATTATTCTCAACCCTCTGCCACCTCCATGCAGTTTTCACGTGGGTATTCTTTTCAACTTTGCTGCTTTCAATTGGAAATTCGTTCTTTATAAAATTAACAAGTTAGCACTTCGAACCGAGGCTTGGTGGTGAATCTTGTCTGTCTGACGTAAATATCTCGTCTGGTCGATGAAACTCGAAGCACATTGTAAATTGGTTGGTTCCTCCTACTTGCTGCACCATCTAATTTGCATTTTTGTTTTGTACGTGGAGTCTTGTTTTTTCGTAGAAAACGTTAGCTCTTCTGAAAAGCAAATTCCTGTAAGCTTACTCACATGATAATACTAACACGCGAATTAACATCAGTGTATACAAAGTTTGAAAAAATTTAAATCTGTTTGAAATTACGGGTTTGGAGTTTCGTTAGCGTCCATGGTACTGCTAGTAATGATTTTTTTATAAAACATGCATGTGATATCTCAATTTTGAAGTCGGATCGTCATATATACAAATACTAGGATTTATGTATGCAGTACGAATCATGTCAAATGACGTCACCTGACAAGCTTGCCAGCAGAAGAAGCCAGATTGCCATGACAGAGTCTGCATAAAGTACATTAGCATTTCCAAAAAATCTTTCAACTTAACTTATACAACATAACACAAACCTCCAATAGATGGCTCTTGCTATCATGCTCAACCTTATCCAATAATTGTTTCTTGTCACTGCTGATATCGGTGTTCGATTATGACAAAAGGATGATAAAATAGTGGGAGCTACATTAAAAAAACATTATAAAATAACTCAGATACTGCGCGCGCTCTGATTGGTCAAAAACCTATTTACTATTGTACCTGTAAAGTCCCGCTTCTGTCCCGACATGGTTGCACTACGCTCGATTACGCATAAGGACGAAGAATCAACGTTAGTTTAATGTATTCTTTTGGTCTATCAGAAGGTTGAAACAGAGGATGTACGATTCTCGTAAATGATCATTATGAAAATTTACTGAGGGTGGATGAGAAAATTGAGTTTCCCGCCCACCACAGTTTGAGCGAAGGAACTAGAGAAAAAAAAGGCAGAGACAAACATACGAGAATGTACACAATAAACAGATCCGCTTTCACCGGACCGCAAAAATATTAAAAACATGGATATGGTTCCATTCAACATTAACTCGGAAATGTTATTTGAAAAGAATTAAAACTGCATCAAATTGGTCGCGATGAACTTGAATTATTTTGATGGCAGAACCTCACGCTGAGTTCTTGTATTATATCTTCGGTTTTACGTGCTTTCAGTGCTTTCTCCCAAGTCTGTTATTCAGCGAAAACGAAAGAATACGAAATAAATTAATTCATAACAAATTTCTGAAGCAGTGTTTGTGGAGCTAACCTTTATTCTTTATTTACACCTTCGTCAGTCTCTGAAGTTTGGAAACTTGCAAAGTTTTCGTGCAGTCTTTTACCTGCTTTTACTTTCGCGAAGAATGACTCCGGCCACACTGTGCTAGATTTCCACGTCAAAGAACTTTAAAATCGTTGAATACATTTTATACCATGACAGTTTGTCTTATCCTTTTCCTTTCTTATGACTTTTATAGCCTTAAGAGAACTTTAAAACGTTTTTGTCGTGTCGATCTGTGGATTTTGTTTGTGGAGCTGAACCTGTGTTTTATTCTTTCGGCTGCTGTGATTGGTTTACCGCGTCATCCGATGAACTTGTTGAGAATAAGACATTTGATCACGAAAAATAAAATAGATTTCTATTTCTTTGAAGAACGTTTTCTATAGTTATTTCATAAAAGCAATAAACCACACTTTCTAGGGCTTTACTGGCGTAATAAAACCACTTGTGATGTTGGGAGAACACTCGAAAAGCTTGTAAATCACTCGCCTGACGGCTCGTGATTTACAAGCTTTTCTCGTGTTCCAACATCCAGCGTGGTTTTATTACGCCAGTAAAGCCCTAGAAAGTGTGGTCTATTGCTTAATTCATAAAAGCTTTACCAAAGAGTGCTATAGTGACTTTTGACGGTGAAACCAAAACTGCTCTGTTATCCTATTTTGACTGAAGTTTCTCTTACAGGTTTCAAGAGCATCATTCTATGAAGAGAAGTCTAAAAGTGCACGTCGTTACCATTGGAGACCTAACCATCGAGTTTTGCAGTAGCCGAAAATTGAAAGAAGAAAGTCTGTTGTGTAGACTGGAAATGGAACTTCCTCCCCCTTCAAGAGATACAGAGGTTAGCCTTTTATAAAAAATTTTTATGCAATGATTGCCAACCAAGGGAAATTCAAATTTCGGAGGTTATGTGGTCCAATGTGCTTGTTTTGGCCGCATGACTCTTTTTAAAATCTACATCTTTCCTCCTTCAAAAAATATATGAACGAAGAAACGAATGAAAAAAATTGATCAGCCATTCTCGGACCTATTACAGTGCGACTACTTCAACCAAAGGCACCTAACAAAATCTGTTCAAAAAGTAAATGAAAACCTTGTTTGTTAACAATAGATTTCCCACAAATTGTGGACCTACACCAGCTGCATGCTACAGAAGAGTAAATTTGTGACCATTTTTATTGTTTTAGCATGCAAACACTATTGGTCAATTTGTGAAGAATTTCCTCGGGTGACCTTGGTTGGAGTAGTCATACTGTAATAATTTATCAAGTTAAAACAAAGAAAATCATAACCGTGAAGGGGGTTTGAATACCTGGTATTAATTGGCATAGTTTTTGTTTCGATTGAGAAGATATATCAAACACTCGAGACAGTGTTTCATAGGCTATCCAAACACCTCGAATTTCGTCAAAAATGGATTTGAATATCCCGATGAAACACTGTCTCTCATTTGTTTATATATTTCATCAATAACTTTCACAAATATGAAGCAGGAATACCTCCGATAACCTCCCTCCCCCAAGTATTATTTTCAAATATTGATTTGGCTCTTGAATGATTTCTTCTCGATTCAAGGATTTCATTCGACTGATCAGATTTGTGGCTTGAAACGTTTTATATGCAATATTTTATTCAAGTTTACACTCTTCAGGAAATAAATCTTGTTGTGATGTGGAATTTCCTTGCAATCTTTCATATCTTTCTTTGGGTTGGAGTCCATTCCATAGATTGAATTATAGTGCTATGCCATCTACTGTTCGCGTGCACACTCCTTGGAGAACGAGATGAAACCTGCTAACAGCGCCTGCAGCTTAATGGAAAAATTAAAGAAAAATTATGCTATTCAGACGAGAAGGGGTCGGGGAGGGCTAACTTTTGGTGCCCACTCGAGCTTTGAAGATTGTTACGGGAAACATTTTGACGCTGGAGAATTTACTTGGAAAACGTTTTTTCTACATTTAAAAGAACATGGAATCTTTCACCCTTTTTCCATTTATGACAGCTCTCATATCTCGTATCGATGCGATATTTTCAGCCAGTGATTGTGCTTATTCCACATGTGACCAATGTCTCGTTGATCGAAATCTTCTAAACTTCTGATGGCGTTTCGTTTGCAGAAAACTCCTGTTGAGTTCTTTGGTGTGCCTTTGGATGACAGGGACCTTACCGATGCGCCTTTGATGGATACCCTAGTGGCATGCAGAGGTGTGTTAGAGGAAATCAGACAAGGGGAAATTTATGAAAATCATTCTACGAGAAGTTCTGACAGGGCTGCTGTGACAAGTTTCTTCACTGCTCTCGCAAGGCTGGAACCGGATGAACAACAAAAGTGCTTTGATGTGATTGTTAGCTTTCTGAAAGAAGAAGGTGAAGGGAAGGAGCACATCGTAAATCGTCTCCTTAATGGTAAACATAATTACCGTAAAAGCTCCATTAAGACCCCTCAAGCAGTTCAATTTTGTTAACATCCCCCCCCCCCCCCACCCTTTCTCTCTTAAGCACCCCTCTTTTCCAAGATGGTCGACCATGAAATTTTGTGAACAAAAAAATAAGGCAATTTTACGCTTTAAAGTTTTTCATCCATTCTTCCCCATTCTCTCACTTTGTCACTCTTTCCCCGTTTCTTCCCCCACTCCCTCCACCGCTTCCTCTATCCCTCCCCTCTGACTACCTTCCATATTTCCTTCGAATACTCCCCCAGTTTCCTACTCACTCCCAATTCCACTCCCTTCCCTACCTTCAGTTGGATCCCCGCTAAATGCATTGCACTTCTTAACCACCAGTATTTTTCCTTTATCTTTTAATAGTATAATTTCAGAGGTGAATATAGAAATCGGGGGCATTCTGATTGGTCGAAAAATTCGGCACTCGGTAATTAATCATTTGACAGCTTGGCCACTAAGGTATGCAATCTTTGACATTCAGGCAAGTAAACATGGCGGACAATTACTGAATGGAATTTTCGCTCATTTGAAACAAATCATTCCAAGTCCGGGATATTCATAACATTGGGAATTCTGAAAATTCACTTCCAAGGCGTTTTGACCGAAAATATTTCAAAGAGATGGTTCTCAAGGCATTATAAGTGACCATTAACACGGTGGTTTTGTAGATCGCACGCGGACATAAGAAACTCAGTGACCGGAGACCGGAGCTATTCATTTGAAAAGAATTCGTACAATTGCTCAGAAGTATTCAGCGACTAAACAAATGTACCAGATAACTGCCTGTTTTGTTTTGTCCCGTTTTATTGCTTAAAGTAATAAATTGGTGTAAATTCTGGCTCACAATCGATGAATTAAACTTGTTTACACCGTATGCAAGTTAAGCGAGCACTTGTGTTTAATGTTTTCTTGTTGTCTATTGTTATTTTGCAGTTCTTGATATTCACCTCTGAAAATTATTCTAAAAAATTCGTCTGGGCAATATTCGCAGAGATTTACTGAGCGAAAAATTGTTAAATATTACCTAAAATAAGCCTTTTTTTATCTTTAAACACGGGTCTTTTAGCGTGTTGTCACTCCTAGGCGTTGCATAAGTAAATAAAAAGTATGCTTTTTATGTTATTAAAATTGAAACCCATAAAGTAAATTGAATTTTTCCCTCATCAGGGGAAGCACGTGTCAAACATCCCCCTGATGAAAGTGTACGTTACGTGGTAGCTGAGAAATTAAGAGTGGGACGTTTGTGGAAGACACTTGCTAGAGGTTTAAAGGTCAAGGAGGCTATCCTTGATGCAATTGAAGAAGAAGAAAGAGACAATGGCCAGGAGTGTTGTCGTGAGGCACTTAGAAAATGGCGCGAGTCCAACGGTTCTGCTGCCACAACCAGAAAGATCATGATCTGTTTAACGAACATGGGCTATGGTAGCGTAAATTGGCACATAATGAGAGAACTTAACCTTGTTGCAAGAGAAAACATGCCACGGTCAGAACGATCATAATGTACTCAACGGGCATGGGCTAAGGTGGCCTACGCCGGCAAAAAAGCAGTGTAATGACGTATCGCAACGTAACGTAACGTATCGTACCGCAACGTAACATAACATAACGTACAGTTACGTAACGTATTCTGCTGTAACTTATCATATGTATTTCTTAGGTCCGGGTTAAACGCCGTACTTCTATAAGCCGAACTTAATACACAGGTTGAGTTGAGCGCTCGCCTCCCACCAATGCGACCCGTTTTCGAATCCTGGACCCGGCGTCATACGTGGGTTTGCGTTTGTTAGCTCCGAGGGTTTTTCTTCGGGTTCTCTGGTTTTCCTCCTTTCAACAAACCAACAGTTATAAATTCCAAATCGATCGGTAATACACGGCTCCACAAGCTTCTAGCTTTAAACCCAACCGTGTCTAAATAAAGGTCATTTATTTATATTCATTTAGGCCATCTCTTTAAGATCTATAACATTGTCTTGTCGTTTCTATTTGTACACATTTTAACAGAAGATCTTCATAAATTAGCAAGCTTTCCCACTTTTCCAAGAGTTCCATCCCTCTTGCGTGTAGCATTGACGGTCATTTTTAATTTTGCAAGTCTTACTCATAAGACCACCTTTGAAGTACTTTGACTGCCTTTGGATGGTGTGTAGTTCTTAAAAAAAAAAACGCTTATAATTTTACGTTTTGGAACATTTGCAAGTGCACAGATCAGTCAAGAAATTGGTATGAATATAGATTTCAGTTTGATAAAATTATTATTATTTTTTTATCTAGACGAAACTCCTTAGAAGTTTAAGAAAAAACTAGATTTTATTTTATTTTATATTTGTAAATATGAAGTTTAATGTATAATGTAGTTTTACTTTACTATAATATACAATTTTTATTTATTTAATAGAATGAAAAAGTTTTGCTATGAAAAGAGAAAAGCAAAATAATATGAAGAAGTACCTAGGTAGTTAAATTACTCAATTCACGAAGTGAATTAGAGCAGATTTCAATTGAGTGTCGTAAAACCAAAACCAAAGTAATTACTCTAGCCAATCACAAAGGACACAGACAATCGAGTGAACCAATCAAAACTCGAAGCAATTACATGTAGTTGGCACCAAGCGCGGGAAAACGTGCGCGAGCAAGTCACAATTGGTTTTGGTTTTACTCCTGATTGGCCGAGAAAGTGGCGCGAAATTTTTAAACCAATCACTAAGCGTAGTGAACGCAAAACCAAAGCAAACGCAAATTACTTTCGACACTCAAGTGAAAACCGCTCTAAAACACTTGTATCAAGATCTGACAAATATGTAGAATACTATTCAGTTCGAATCACGAAGTGATAATAAAGTTAGAAACTATCTCATATACAGGGTAGCATTTTCCATTTTAAATCGCACGACCTCGAGTACAAAATCGCACGGTTGTTGTCATAAATCATTATCATTTGGAACGGAGAGCTTTAGAAAACCTCGATTCGTCTTTGCAAAACTCCGGGGGAACGTCATGGATCTCGGGTAAAATTTTGAAATCTTCGAAAGACTTCGAGTTAACTACCGAAATATTCCGTAGTCTTCAGAAAGCACGAGCTGTAGGCGAGGGTTGTCCAATACTGTCGACATGATAGGAGTCAAAAATACGTCTTACAACTCGTACGAGTGGACAACTTTATTGTCGACTGGAGAAACGTAGTTCTCGAGTGGAGAAATGCATCTCATTAAGGACACTTAGAAATCATCCATCATAAATTGTCGTTGAGCAATGGCCCTGTGATAGGTTGTCGAGTCGTACGAGTGGAAAACATAATTGCCGACTGGAGAAACGTTGTCGAGTAGAGAAATGCATGCCATTATGGACACTAAGGAACTTACCACTCAAGAAAGACAGAATAATCCAGAACGAGGTCAATATGCTGCCCTCACATAACATGAGTTCCATAAAAAAAACTCCTCACCAATGTTAGTAAGACAGAAAAATCTAGCACGAGATCAATATCCTGCCCTCAGATAACAGACGGTCCATAAGGAACGCACTACCAAATTAAGACAATCATCTGGCACGAGGTCAATATGCTGCCCTCGTATAACATGAGTTTTATAAAGAACTCACCACCCAAGTAAGAGGTAATAATCAATCACGAGGATCGATTGGTTACTCACCACTCAAAAAAGACAGAATAATCCAGAGCGAAGTCAATATGCTACCCCCACATAATGTGAGTTCGATAAGGAACTCACCACAAGTAAGTAAGCCAAAAATCTAGCACGAGGTCAATATGCTGTCCTCAGAAAACATAAGTTCCATAAGGAACTCACCACCAAAGTAAGACAGAATAATCTAGCACAGGTCAATATGTTGCCCTTAGATAAAAATAGTTCCATGAGGAACGCACCGCCCAAGTAACAGAGAATAATCCAGCACGAGGCCAATATGCTGCCCTCAGATAAGATGAGTTTCATAAGGAACTCACCACCCCAGATAGTACGAGGGAATTATCTAGCACAAGGTCAATTTGCTGCCCTCAGATAACGTCAGTTCCATAAGGAGCTCACTACGCAAGTAGGACATAATTAACATGAGTTCCATAAGGATTTTACCACCCAAGTAAGATAGAATAATCTAGCACGAGGTCAATATGCTGCCCTCAGATAACATTAGTTCCATAAGGAACTCGCCACCTAAGTAAGAATTAATAATTTAGCACGAGGTCAATAGGCTGCTCTCAGATAACATGAGCTCCATAAGAAACTCACCACTCAAGCAAGACATGCTGCCCTTACGTAATGTGAGTTTCATAAGAGATTACCACCCAAGTAAGTCAGGCAGAATAATCCAGCACGATGTCAATATGCTGCCCTTAGATAACGTGAGTTCCATAAGGAACTCACAATCCAATTAAGACAGAATAATCCAGCACGTTGTCAATATGCTGCCCTTACATAACATGAATTCCATAAGGAACTCACCACCCAAGAAAGACAAAACGATCTAGCAGAGGGTTAATATTCTGCCGCCACATAACATGAGTTCCATAAGGAACTCACCACCCAAGTAAGACAGAATCATCTAGCACAAGGTCAATTTGCTGCCCTCAGATAACATGAATTCCATAAGGAACTCACCACTGTTTTAGACAAAAGAAACACTTTAAATTTGAGACGCAGAAACTCTTCCATTACCAGATTCGTGTTCGGCGAGTTTTCCGTTTGATGTCGAGTTTTTTCCCGTAATACCTCGTTCAAGCCACTGAAATATGTTTAAATAATCCAGCACGAGGCCAATATGCTGCCCTCAGATAAGATGAGTTCCATAAGGAACTCACCACCCCAGATAGTACGAGGGAATTATCTAGCACAAGGTCAATATGCTGCCCTCAGATAACGTCAGTTCCATAAGGAGCTCACTACGCAAGTAGGACATAATTAACATGAGTTCCATAAGGATTTTACCACCCAAGTAAGATAGAATAATCTAGCACGAGGTCAATATGCTGCCCTCAGATAACATTAGTTCCATAAGGAACTCACCACCTAAGTAAGAATTAATAATTTAGCACGAGGTCAATAGGCTGCTCTCAGATAACATGAGCTCCATAAGAAACTCACCACTCAAGCAAGACATGCTGCCCTTACGTAATGTGAGTTTCATAAGAGATTACCACCCAAGTAAGTCAGGCAGAATAATCCAGCACGATGTCAATATGCTGCCCTTAGATAACGTGAGTTCCATTAGGAACTCACAATCCAATTAAGACAGAATAATCCAGCACGTTGTCAATATGCTGCCCTTACATAACATGAGTTCCATAAGGAACTCACCAGCCAAGAAAGACAAAACGATCTAGCAGAAGGTTAATATTCTGCCGCCACATAACATGAATTCCATAAGGAACTCACCACCCAAGTAAGACAGAATCATCTAGCACAAGGTCAATTTGCTGCCCTCAGATAACATGAATTCCATAAGGAACTCACCACTGTTTTAGACGAAAGAAACACTTTAAATTTGAGACGCAGAAACTCTTCCATTACCAGATTCGTTTCCGGCGAGTTTTCTGTTTGATGTCGAGTTTTTTCCCGTAATACCTCGTTCAAGCCACTGAAATATGTTTAAAGTAAACATATGTTTAAAGCAACCCGTTTTCCCTTAAACGATTAACTTGCATTGTTCCCTCAAAGTTGTTCGTGTCCAAACATATGCTTTTTATTATGGTTTTATAATTTATGCGGTTTTATGTTACTTACGTACATAAGATGTTTTACAAATATTACACTAAACCCAAACAATGGAGCTTCGAATTGCTGCTACTTTAGGTTGTGCATGGTTAGATCATACTTGAAACCCTTCGGGAACTTGTTTTCTTTCCTCTGGGGCCACAACGTTTAATGTGTGTAGTCTGAACTACTTCGTGAGTTAGCTATATACATAATCATGCTCAAAATAAACATGTTCCGATGAAGTTTCGTGCAAGGCACCTCCTGATGTAAAATGTTTTCGTTGTGAAACTGCCTCTTCGCCAGGCGCCAGTCGGCCGGCCGGTTTAGGCAGTAAGGCGGGAAAACAGGGAGCACGGGGTTTGATGGTTAGACCCACAACGCCAAGCGAACCATGCACGTCAGTCCCATAACGCCAAGCGAACCGTGCACGTCAGTCCCATAACGCCAAGCGAACCGTGCACGACCAAGGAGGAGGACGCCTGAGGACGAGGCAGGTTGTGAAACTTGTGTCGTTCGTGATCAGTAAACTCAATCGAACTGTGTTAAAATTATACTGACTTTCCCGAAGAGTCGAGTGGAACTCTAACGGTAACTTAAAAATACACTTGGACATTTTCACTGGTGGACGTGTTGAATTAAACGGTCTGTCAGTCAGCTGCAGTGCCTTAAGGATAATTTAAATTTATAAACTGTTAACCGTTTTAACCGATTGTAGCCCAGAAAAAAAGTGCCCTGAAGCTTTTTTGTGTTTGATTTTTATTGAGATCCATGGGTGTTGCTGAAAAAAGGAAAAGAAAAGATCGCTTTCCAAAGACCCGATTGTCATGAGCTCCGCTTGTGTTATGCGAGCTGTTCATTTGAAAAGTATGATCTAGTGTTTTTCAACGAACATTTTGCTTATAAAAGATATGCAAAATAAAATATCAGGGTAAAGTTAAATACAGACGAGTCTATAAAATTAAATTATTTGAAAAACTTCGGGTGCAGAATAAAAATATTGTTAATTCGCTGTGTTGAATAAATATGTAAGTATTACAAACTTGTTATTCTTTTAATTTACGGAGTTTATCTCCAGAACGATAAAATAATCGAACACCTGTGTTTGCTCAGTAATTTAAAACGCCGAAAGTGAGAGATAGCGTGACAGTTATTTATTCAAGAAAATAATTATGTAGGTGTGTGAAAAATTCACCATCACGAACTACAGTCCGACCTCTATTAAGCGGCCACCCTCTATTAAGCGGCAAGATAGAAAATAAAATTACGACCTCTAATTTTTTTCTAAATTGTAATTTAAATATATAAACGGTTAACCTATTTAGATCGATTTTAACCCACAAAAACTTTTCTGAGATACTGTACTTTTTAAACTTATGTGGCTGTGTGTTTTTTTAGATCCATAAATAAGAAAAAATAGTGGTTACTTTACAAAGACCCGATTGTTGTGAGTGACGTGCGAGCTGCCAATTGTTAAAAGCATGAATTTATTTTTTATACAACGAACATTTTTATACAAAATATTAAAAAGGTATGCGAGAAATAAAATATAAGGGTAAAGGTGCGAACAGACGAATTTATAAATACTAAAAGAAATATGAAAAAAATATCTGAGAAAGGTAAAGCTGGCTTCGTCATTGTTTAAAGCATCATAGATGCAAAAGAAAACCACATTGTAAATTCGGTGAATGAACCGGACTTGTTATTAAGCTTGTTATCTTTGTAATTTACGGTCTTTATCTCCAAACGATAAAATAATCCAACACCTGTGTTTACTCAGTAATTAATACGCCGAACGTGACAGGTAGCTAGGCAGGAATTAACTCAAGAAACGAGTAGAGAAGGTGTTTACTATTCGTGATCACGAAATCTCTTGTAGAACTGTAAAATGAAAGAAGTCGATTGTATTGTCCTCTTACATGTTATGGTACTAACTAACGTTTACAACAGTATAACGGTCAATCGATACAAACCGAGCACTTAAGACAGAAAAAAGAATTCAAAACAGACGACTTCTATACGAAAAATGTTTTTTGATTAACGGTTAACCTATTTAGATGGATTTGAGCCCATAAAACGTGTTCTGAGATAGTGTACTTTCAAAACGTTTGTGATTCTATGCGGTCTATTGAGATCCATGGGTATAGCTAAAAAGAAAGAAAAACTGAGTTTTTAAAAGGTCTAAAAGCTGTCAATTTGAAAAGCATAAATAGTTATTTTTTTACACGACGAACATTTTTCTTACGAAATACATAAAGATATATATCAAATACGATATTAGGATAAAGATGCGAACAGACGAATATAAATGTAATTGTTAATTCGCTGAAAAAATTGAGCTAGTATAACAAGCTTGTTTTCCTTTTAATTTATGGTCTTTATATTCAGAATGGGAAAAAATTCAACATCTGTGTTTACTCAATAATTAAAAACACCGAAAGTTACAGATAGCCTGACAGAAATTAATTTAAGAAAAGCATTAAGTAGGTGTGTGTGTTATTCACGATCACGAACTATTTTGAGGAAGTTGCTTGTGCGTCCTCTAACATGCTGCAGTACCTAATTTACGTTTACGATAATATTACGGTCAATAGGCACAAACCGAGTAGATTAGAAACAGAGAAGTAACGACATTTAAAATGTGGGCAGCTTTACAGCTTGAGTTTGAATCATCACTGCATGCAATTGAATATATTTATAAATATTTAATACCAAGGTTGTCATTTATTTTCACAAATTACAAATAGGCCATAATTAAAAAATAATGACATTAAATTTTAATTAAGTTAAAATGACGCACATTCACAGTAATATATTAAAAGGGTACATCTGGTTAAGACTCATCGCACTAAGGAAACAGTTTGCGAAGAAAGGAAAACATTACGTTAACTTTGATCGAATACGCACAAATTGAGAACACTGTTACCTAGTTTACACCGAGTAACATGTGTGGTGTTAAGATATTCATCATTCTCGTTGCTTTTGGACAATTTTTGGCCTCAACGAAAGGTAAGAAAGAAGTGATGGCTCTTTTTGTTTTGTTGGGAGAGTTTCAATCCACCACATTGAGGGACTACTCTTCGTCTTTTAACTGATTTTCTTTTCCGTTTACTTTGTCATTGCCATCGAGAAACGGTTTATTGAACCAATGACGAAGATGGCACTTAGCTGAATAATATAACACAAGCGCGAAACTGCCCAGAACAAAACAAAAAGAATGAAAACGTGTTTCCTACAGTCAGGTATGTCATGAGTAAAATTATGAAACGGCAGATGCGGGATCACTTCTTATAAAATAAATTCATTTAAGACAAAGGTTTTGACTGTGTAACATGGCTTCAGTGCTTGCTCCTAAGATGTTTAATAGTGTCGTTTCTCTGTCTACCTTGCTGAAAACGCTAAGAGAACTATTTTAAATTGCTCACTTTTGTAGGTCGATCAGTCGGGCTAGAAAACGATAGTGATCCATGTTTTGGAAACCCATGTAATGGAGGCGTATGTCGCGCCAAAACTCAAGCGGAAGGGTATGGTTATTCCTGCCAGTGCTGCGAGGGTTTCAGCGGAGAGAATTGTGAAATAGGTAAGTCATATACTGTCTTAGGCATGTTTAATTATTTATCTAATTAAATATCGTGAGGAAAATTAAATGAATTGGGTTAGCCGTAAGCCATAAAACAGCCAATAAAGGGAATAAAAATAACCGTAAGCAGTAAAAAAAGCCAAAATTTTAATCGTTTGCCTTAAAAGCCACCACCCCATTAAGACTCTTATGAAAAAGTCAAGCAAATGTAGTGAAAGCCTTATTCGTTGTTTTGAACTGTTACGTTTGATGACAGAAAACAGTGGCTTAAGTGTGGAAAAAATCGGGTGAGATATTTATATAAAAGACGTAGAATAAATCGTGAAATTCAAGGTATGTAATTAGTACAATGCAGTACATAACCCACTTGTATAAACATACGGCTAATAAGGTACTCGCTCTTTCAAAGTTTGATATATCGAATACTGATATCCAACCTGAGGAATATATAATTTTATAGCTGTGCACTAAAATAAAAGCAACCTTTTACCGGTAAACCTAGGACCCCATCGGGCTGTCATTGAGAGCTTTTAGGAAATGTTCAGGATCGAGGTATTAGATGATGTTAACTAACACGTCTGTCTGAATGCTTTATCAGGTTGTGGGGATTGCGAGGTTCAATGCCCTCTTTGGGCTCAAAATGGCGAATGTGAAAAGAATCCAGGTTGGATGAGAGTGAACTGTCAAAAAAGCTGCATGGTTTGTTGTAAGTGCATCAATTTTAACTGTGCGAGTAGGGGAAACGCCCTTTATACTCTAAAAGAGAACTGCCATTTTTATGGATAGAAAGTGGCGAAAAAACCTGTTTTTTTATAGTTAGTTAGACTAACAGCCCAAGTTTTCCATGTGCGAATAGTCGACAAGGAGTGAATTAAAGCAACAGAAGGATTATCGACACACAAGCTAGCTTATGAATGCCACGTTATCTTCAAATCCTGAAACAATCAGAATCGGACAAATCTTCTCCAAAACGTTTAAAAAACTATCACTTAATAGATAATTTCGCAAGTTTATTGATTTAACATCGTTCAGGGTTTTCCCTTGCATGCTTTTCGCATCGGGTAATTCGAAATTTATTTAATGTGAGACCAGGAATCGGTATTGACCCTTGTTTTGATTGGTCCAACAGCATCTGCGTGTGAAGATTTCCACAGCTCTTGTCCCGCATGGGCGACACTGGGTAAATGCACCACAAATCCTCTTTGGATGAAGCCTAACTGCAAGCTTAGTTGTAAGCAGTGCTAAGAGGTAAGACTGTCTTTAACAGCTTGGATCAAATTGCTTCATTTTCGTAATCAACATTTCTTGAAGATAGCAATTCATCTGAAACAAGTTTACGTGAAAAACTTCGATATTTTTATACGGGTCCTTCCTTCCTTTTAATTTGTTCCGACTTTGATACGTCCCGTTTTTGTGTATTTTTTTCTTGTTTGTACGATTTAGGTTTCATGAAAATCTGTTTTGTCATAAATGCTTGCCTCATAAAAAAGTCTGTGGACACCTAACAGTTTTCTGTGGCAGCAAAAGGACTGATTGCAGCGATAATAGATTTAAGAACGAGTTTGCCAGAGGACCAGGCAGGGGTGATACATGCTATCTCTCCGATTTGGATGAAACTTTGCCAGATTGAAGGGCTCACCCAATACCTCTGAAAGACAAAGTGGGTCGGCTTTGCGATTTTTCCCTTGGGAGTTAGACCACCCCCTTGTTTTTTGACCCAAATCCCCAAAATTCCTCTAAAATAAGCAACAAATGTAGACACCGCTCCTGGCTACAGAATACAATGAAATTTATTGTTCTTCCACACACATAAAGACTAGCCCATTGTTAGTTTACACTGCAAGTTTCATGTCATTTGGACTGACAGGTGCCAATCAAGAATTGCCAACTTCTACCCATGTCACGCAACATTTATCAGTTATGCAAATTAGCTCAAATTCTGATCCAAATATCGTCAAAGTCCAACTTCCTTTTTCCAAACAGTTTTTACCATGTTACAGGCTTAGCTTTGTTCTATTAAAATCACAAATAAAATTTTTGGCATCTGTTAAATTTTGGCGACAACAGCTGTTAAAATAACGTGACCAGAGACTGGTTCTAACAAAGAGGCAAGGACCAAATTCAAGAAAACAAAGCACTATAGATCAGTTCAATGAACACAATTTCTAGGTAATTGCGATTAACAGTGTCTGTAAACACAATTTATAGCAGTTAACTCTAGTGGAAGGCAATATTCAGTGCAATATCCCTTTCAGTTATAATAAATATCTCCTAAATTCTGTTCTTATTTATTGAGAGTAAGGAACGGTCATGATGTTTTTTTTGTTCCAAGGCATCGAGGTGCAAGATATGAGTTTTCCAGTACATTATGTGGTTTGAAAGCTCTTGAATATCCATAAAAAGATAACAATCTTCACACTTGACCTTGTAACTGACCTTCAAATTATTAATTATCGTCAACACTGCCTTTTCTCATTACGTATGAACATTTCAATCTGTCCCGCCGTAAGAAGCCTGAAATCGACCTGAAATTGTTAGTTGTCTTGACCGTTTTAGTCTCGAGCTTTCGTTTTTCTAATTCCACTGTGGGTTAAAACAAACTTTAAATTAATGGCTTCGGCGCATCGTGCATAGAGGCAAACATGGTAAATTGTTCGTCAGGTTGTTCATGAGCGCGTGACGAAGCATGAGCCCGGAAGCATGATCAGCGGTAACTGCAACTGCAGGAAATGAGACCCAATGATAAGAAATGGACTGTGTTCAATGACCTAACTGTGATGAAATATATAATTTGCTTTCACCTTTTGCAAGACTTCTGGCACTTCATTTCAGTCAACGTACGACCATGAATTAGCCTATAAATGCAGCTTTGGAGCAAGCTATGCCAGCTTAGAAGACAAATGGTGGGGCCCTGATTTTTTTCTTTGAATTTTCATGTAATAAATTAGATTGCAAGCAGGCTCAAAGTTTGAGTGAAAATACCTGGAAATAATGGAAGCGGATTCGAAGCTTCTTTTACTCATTCCAGGAAACCTCTTACAGGGGTTTGGGGGTGGGGGTGGTAGAAAGGTATTTCTATTAGTTACTTTATAGATGTAATTCACTCAAAGTTGTCTTGGCACATCTTTGAGATATAGAGTCTCTAAGTTGTCATTCCATCCACGGGTTGACTAACACTTTACCTTAAGGACGTTCGCGCAAAAATCTTCCAACATTGCTTTTTTTTTAAACTTTCACCACTGCTAGTTTACAAGTTACTGATGTCAGAAATGTAAAAAAAATGGTGGTCACCGAATTCGTTAATGAGATACGATATCTGAAAGAAAGCGCTTATTTGGATAAATTTGACTTCGTCACTCGATTTGACCTCTGCGGCTTCTGGCAACAAATTATTTTAGATGAATGATGCAGGCCAAATTCCTTTGTCCGAATTTATTTGAGTGGGTCTATTGAACAAATATATTTCACTTTTAAAGTCCTTTTGAGTAAACCTTGTCTTAAACAACTGGATTTTCAAACGTTTAAAACAGCAAAATGTGACTGATTCGATCAAATTTGGCTCATTTTTTGTCAATTGATAGAGATTTATCCCAAAAGGTTATATATTCCGAAAAAAAATGGGGGTCACCGACTGTTTAAGAGAGGAAACTAGCATGACGTGGAGTGCTGTTGCGACATAAATTACATGCGCAGTAAGGATGCGCATAAACAATTAGCGTGAACATCTTAAAGGTGGCTGAACACAGTTTTTCGATCATTGGAGTGGGTAACTTATATATTGCTCTCACGCCCAAACCGTTGCAGCTGACGAATTCAAATTTGGCAGTTTACAAGATCAGCTACTGCATTTGAAATTTTTGCGTGTTGCGTAAGACCATGTTGCATTACCATGGTCACCCAGCTAATTAAAAATCGATCAAAAAAGTTGAATTCGGCTCGGTTTGAGAAAATTCAGTCATTGGATTTTTTTCATCTTTTGTGTATAACAAACTCGGAAAAATTCTGAGATTTTAACACTGAAGTAGTAAAGTTTCGACAGAGGGAATTTTTATTTTTCGCAGCTTTACGTTTTATCGTAATGTCCTAAAATGTTTTAAAATTCCTTTCTTAAATTTCCGATTTTTGGCTATCAACAGTTTTCTTGCTATCTAAAGTACAGCCTTGCAAAATTTCTTAAAATTCCAATGTCGGGTTCGTTAGAAATCTTGCCTTTCTGGAAAGACAATAAAACACGCGGTCGCAGGTTTTTGATCAACTGCGCACGCGCAGCATTTAAATTTTGTTTGTCTAAAAGCCTTGAGCGCGCGCACACGGACTCAAATCGAGAGCGCGCGCAAAAACTGTGTTCAGCCATCTCCCGCCCGGGAGTAGGGCGGGTTACTCGCATCCATAAAGCACATCTGTGCGTAGACTCTTCACAGCCCCCTGTTTTTTATTAATCATTCAATGTGTCAAAGAAAACTTGCTTGTTGCGTCACTGTGGAATTCTTTTGCATTTAAAATAGAGTAGCTGTGAACATCCTTACGTCAGTTACGTGTGTACCAGAGAGGTTCTTTAATGACAGTCGACGCATGGGAGTACCCCCTCCCCTTTTCCGGGGGTGAGGGGTTCCGCGATTTTTTTGTAAACTCCATGTAAACTTCATTCTGGCATCTTTAGCCTGCGCCTCGAAACGCAACCATGCTACAGACGGTAAACAGCTGGAATTTACAACTAATTAAGCATTCAGTGTCTTACAATAATAAAATTACAGCTCCAGCTGACTTCGAACTCGAAGCCTTGTTACTATCTCCTCTGCCTCGGCAACAAAGTCTTCCTCCTCTTCTTCAGTTGAACTCGGATCAGCCTGGTCTATGGCTAGTTGGCCAGTTCTGTGCAAGACAGAAAGTCTACTGAAGTACCGGGCTATTTGCTCAGCATTCAGCCAATCTTCTTTGTTGAATACTTTCTCTCCACTCTCATCGCGCAAAGTTCTTAGTTTACTGCAGACATCCACCGCAGTCTTTGCCTTCTAAGAAGTTCCTTTTCAGATGAGTCTTGACCTTCTCTGAAAAGCAAATCCTTTTTTTGGATATCTTTAGCACCCATCCCTTTGGGACTGGACAGGTGGAACTCATGGTAACGGCTGTTTGGGAGCTTGACCTTGCTCAATTGTTTAGGTAGCTTTCAAAGACCTCTTGGCAAGTTTATTATAATTTCGGCCCATTTTTGTATGGTGTCATAGGTCGTTTTCTTCTCAAGCCTTACAAGGTGCTTTCCTACGTCCAGGTGCTTCTGAAAACTCATAAAACACTGGTATGCCTGTGCATCCCTCCTCAGGGCATTAGAAATACACCCTTCAGTGCACCTTCGGCAGCTGGTGGCTCTTCCTCGACAGACAGTCAAATTTTGGTTGATGCTTGTGGTTCTGGAGATAGGATTCCGGATATTGGTATTGGGACAATAGGTAACTCTTCAGATTGCTTTATGCACAAAACTTCATCCAGAGTCGAGACTCGCACAGTAAGCAAGGTGATCAGTTCTACACAGTTTACATATTCCTGGAAACAGTTATTTCAAAAAATTTTACGTTATTTTGTTAATAATCACACCGTAATATTATCATCCACCTCCCTGCCCTCTCCCCGAAAAACGTAACAGAAAATGTCAATGCCTATGTCAACATTACGTTTTTCGTCCGTAAACTAGACTAGGACTAGAACTCGCAGTGTTGGTGTATTTGAGCAAGGGGCTATTGTCGGGGATTTATTATAGGAGGTCGTACATCCCGCAAACCGCTATGTACTTTGTTCTTCCTAGACCGCAAAACCCTTTCAAATATTAAATACCGAGAAAGGCCTTATTTTATGAACCCTGAACCGCGAGGTAAATACGAATGTACCCGCAGACCGACTCTCAAAAGTGGCTTGACTGAACCACCAGACCAGTCTGATGTTTGACCTTGTTTCGGTACAGACACATACAAACATACAAGAAAACTAAGAATTAGATTAGTCGCTGGCCATAATTTGCACTTTTTTGAATTATTCTGTATTACAATAGCTTAAGCAAAGACCGAGATATAAAGGTTATCTCATTTTTAAACAGCAGCACAGAACGAGCGTAGACAATATCTTCCTAATTAACCTGCTCCAAATGGAATAAGCACTCTCCAATTTTCCATAATCTGTCTGCTCATTTCTAGATTTGCTCCTCTCTCCGGCTTGCCCTTGCGATTTCCATGAAGAGGATGCTCATATTTCCTGCTTGGTCTCCAAAGCACACCCAGCTCAGCTCCGTGCCTCTGACAGATCGTCATATTAGCGCAATCTTCATTGAAATGTCCAGCGCGAGCGAGAATCAAATCCTTCTCTGAGGGATACCAGTCTTTGAGACTTTCACTGCTCTCAGATGCTTTCTTATATCTTTTTGACAAGAGGTCAAGGGAAACAATTCCTTCACCCACGGATAACGAACGGATATGTCACATTTGTTCTGAGAATTATTCAAAAACGAACAAGAAAGAAAAGCCATGTTCAACTTTGAGATGCATAGATCCCCAACTCTGTAAGTAAGGATTTTTAAATAAAACCCGTGCTGGGCAGGGTTGTCCTAAAACCTAGAATGCCGGAAATCCGGATAGGAAGGCCCGGAATCCTAAAACCTGGAATGACCTTTTTTGTGTACGCCTTTTTCAAGATAAATACGTGGAAATAAGTTTTTTTTTTCCGCAACGTTATTGGAAACTCGTAACAAACTTCAAATTCCCCCCCCCCCCCAAAAAAAAAAAATACTTATTTCCTTGTATCTATCTTGAAAAAGGCGTACACAGAAAAGGTCATTCCAGGTTTTAGGATTCCGGGCTTTCTTATCCGGATTTCCGGCATTCCGGCAACATCACGCGACTTTGATCATGTAAGTGTCACGCAATTCTGGTAACAATCAACAATGTGTTTTTTAAAGTGGTTTTCTTATTGCTGGACACAGAATTGCAAGACACTCATAGGGTCTGAATATTAAGTGAAAAAATCATTCACTTTTTAGCCAAAGGGAAAAAATGATGTATTTCAAATATAACTTGCTATTTTTCTCTACCGCTGACCATGGTCTTGGGCGCGATTTCCCACACATTCAGTTCGCTTTCGAAACTATGTTTACATAAGTTATATCAAATGCAACAAAGAATAATCCAAAGTTTCCTCGGATCCTCAGTAAACAGATAAACAAAAGAGTGAGCTCGAGACTAAATCGGTCAAGACAAATAACAATTTCAGGTCGATTTCAGGGCTGCTTACGGCGGGCACAGATTGAAGTGTTCATAGGCAGTGTGAAAAGGCAGTGTCGACGATAACTAATTGAAGGTCAGTAACAAGGTCAAGTGTGAAGATTGTTATCTTTTTATGGATATTCAAGAGCTTTCAAACCACATAATGTACTGAAAAACTCATATCTTGCACCTCGATGCCTTGGAACAAAAAAAACATCATGACCGTTCCTTACTATCAATATATAAGAACAGAATTTAGGAGATATTTATTATAACTGAAAGGGATATTGCACTGAATATTGCCTTCCACTAGAGTTAACTGCTATAAATTGTGTTTACAGACACTGTTAATCGCAATTACCTAGAAATTGTGTTCATTGAACTGATCTATAGTGCTTTATTTTCTTGAATTTGGTCCTTGCCTCTTTGTTAGAACCAGTCTCTGGTCATGTTATTTTAACAGCTGTTGTCGCCAAAATTTAACAGATGCCAAAAATTTTATTTGTGATTTTAATAGAACAAAGCTAAGCCTGTAACATGGTAAAAACTGTTTGGAAAAAGGAAGTTGGACTTTGACGATATTTGGATCAGAATTTGAGCTAATTTGCATAACTGATAAATGTTGCGTGACATGGGTAGAAGTTGGCAATTCTTGATTGGCACCTGTCAGTCCAAATGACATGAAACTTGCAGTGTAAACTAACAATGGGCTAGTCTTTATGTGTGTGGAAGAACAATAAATTTCATTGTATTCTGTAGCCAGGAGCGGTGTCTACATTTGTTGCTTATTTTAGTGGAATTTTGGGGATTTGGGGTCAAAAACCAGGGGGGTGGTCTAACTCCCAAGGGAAAAATCGCAAAGCCGACCCACTTTGTCTTTCAGAGGTATTGGGTGAGCCCTTCAATCTGGCAAAGTTTCATCCAAATCGGAGAGATAGCATGTATCACCCCTGCCTGGTCCTCTGGCAAACTCGTTCTTAAGTCTCCAACAAAAACTACAATTCATAATCGGATTAAATACTAGCGCTAAATACTAGATTTACAACTCATTTAAAATAGGTGACATTTTTTTGCTGTACCAGCAAATTTTCAGAGAGAAAAGTGGAACAATCAGCAATTTAAAACATTAAGAACATCGATTTTAAGGGTTAAAATTAAAAGTTTGTCTTTATTTTTATTATTTTGATAGGTTGCAGTTGAGGAGCAAGAGAACAATCGTCACCGGCAGACAAAATTCGAAAATTAAGCTTAGAAGTAAAAATTGTAACTAACAAATCTTATTATTATGTTAAATGGGAAATAGTAAAAAAAGACAAATAAACAACATATATCAGTGTGATAGTGTTTATTTTGTTCTCTTTAAATTTCAGTTACCTAATTTACTTAAAAGAAAGCTCAGGGCTAATGCCAATCAACAATTAAGCTGTCTCTTCTATGGTCGATTCCTTAGTATTGCATTGTGTCTCCTACCCTTACTGCGCAGAATTTTACGCGTATTTAAGACGCCCGCATACAAATATACAAATATGGTCTCTTTTTTCTATGCAGCTTTGTCCTCAAGAGAAATGAACTGTCGTTTTCTTGTAAGTTAATACGGCGACCAATCCGTCTTTCATTAATTTGAGTGTAGCGATCTCCTTCTTTCTAAATATGAACCAATCCCTTTGGCGGAACAACTAGATTATCACCGGAAACGCGAACTTAATAATTACTCGTAAACGACTACTGTGGCTTCGAGAAAATTGGCTAAAATATGGTATAAATGCTTCAGAACAGTCAAGAAACATCACGTCGACAGCATATGATATGAGATGTAAACTTATCTGGCTGATTATTATATTTTCTTCCCATATCAGTTTTTCTTATACCGTTTCATAAAAATCCTTATAATTTTGCCGCCACCATTTCCCCGAGTGCTCATAACAGCCGTGAGCCCGCAGGGCACCCTGAGGGTTGACCGGTGGTACTGTTAATTAAACGTTTGAGTAGCGACATTGTATTGTCATTCTCGTTGTCGTCGTGGTTTGCTAGAAACAACTTCCACTGTTTACATGGCGTCGAAGAAAAAGGCGAAGCAATTTTTTATATTACTTGAACCGTTTGCGGAACACAAAATAAACGCGCTTGGCAGCCTGTGCGATTGTATTGTTAAGCAAAAATGTTATCTATAGTTGGATCGGGCTATTATCACAATGAGCAACTTCTGTAACCAGCTTGCTGCATTTCATGTTTTATATCAGTATATGCCACGCAAGTGAATAGTACTTTTCGCGCGCTCTGGTTGGTTATCTCGAGATTAAGGTGATTAGCAAGGTATTACTCACCTCCACTTCGATGAATAATTCTTAAATATTAGGACATCATAAATTTGGAACACTGCCAGCTTTGCAGGGGTTTTAGTAGCAAAAACAGAAAATTAAAAAACCTTGGAAATTAACGATTTTATTTCAATCATTATTGGTACGTTTATTTCTCAATATGAAACGTCTTCTTTCAATGGTAATAGTAATTGGACTGAATGGAGTACAATTTAGGGAGTAATCACGCGATTAATTTCAAAACCGGCCGAGCGCGCAGCGCGAGAACGATTTGAAATTACGAGCACGATTGCTCTCTGAATTGTACGACATGAGGTCCAATTACTAACAAAGTTATCAAAAGGTTTGTCACTGACTTCAAAAGCTTAACGTTGTATAACAACGTTAAAAAACTAAAACAAGACGTTTCGACCCAAAAATCTTCGGTCTTCATCGGTTTTTTTAAAGGTCTTAAAAGCCGTAACGGCATTATTTAACGGTTCACGTATTTGCGCGTGCTACGAGGACACAACGTCAACAAAAGATCGCTGCGCTGCTTTGAAGTCAGTGACAAACCTTTTAATAATTTTGTTATGCCTATTCCTGACTGCAATTTTAGCATTTTTCGTCCAATTGTACTAATCGAAACCCGTCCAATTGTACTAATCGAAACCCATAAGGGTTGAAACGTGTAACTCCCTATGATTCGCGTTGTACAAAGCGTTTGCACATTCGTTTACACTAAAAATTCTTTGTTTTTACAACTATAGGACGATGACGAAATTTTGGGATAAAAACAGTGCATTTACATTTTTAAAGAAGATAGTGACCCCTTTGCAATCTCTGAATCTACGGCATCGATGTCGTGGTTGCTATAACTTCTATTTCACATGAAAAGATGGCCTGCTGCATCATCGTCCAAAAACCGCTGAAAAAATCGTGAATTGATCGTGTTGCAAGTTGTGAAAATATCGCTATTCGGTTCCAGACCTCGTGTCTATCCCCTCCCTCCCCGCCCCGGTTCTATTTCTTGTGTTAAAGCTGAAAGCTTTCTGATATTTGAACTCGCTAGAATGGAAGCGTTCTGTTTCTTGCATTTGTTGGCAAAAAGCATTATTTTACTTGAATTTGTTAGAAAGAAAGGGTTATGTTACTTGCATTGAATTTGTTAGAAACAAAGCGTTCTGTTAGTTTTGTTATAGCGGAAAGCTTCTGGTACTTGAAAATTCGCTAGAATGGAAGCGTTCTGAACTCGTTCTGTTTCTTGAATTTGCTATTACGATCACGTGGCATGCTTTTATTATGACGGCGTTTGGCCAGTATATTTGATGAGTGTTTTTGCAGGGTCAGACTAAATGGCGTGGGTGGGTGGGTCGTGGGTCGTGGGTCGTGGGTCGTGGGTCGTGGGTCGTGGGTCGTGGGTCGTGGGTCGTGGGTCGTGGGTCGGTCGTGCGTTTTGGGTCAAGGCAAGTTCGCCCCCGATGCAAAGGAGCATTCTCACCGATTTGTTATTTTTGGATACCGTTTTTCTTTCATGTCGGGCCCACCGTTTCGCTTTTTTCCCTTCATGTCTGCCGGACAGTTTTACGGAAGTGGGCCGAAAATTGCAAGTATTGCTTGACCTTGGCGTGCAGGCTGTTTGCCGACTGAGAATTTTCTGATCGGCAACGTTTTGGTGACAACCAATTTATTGAACGATTTCATGTAGGTAGCTTGGTGGTTCTTCATTCCATATCGATTAAATGATCATGTTATTCATTTATTTGTTTTTCCAATTTAATCAGGGAAGTCACGCTAGCCAATATATTTTATAATTTTTAAAGATTCGTGGCTTTTCTTGGTCATTTCAAGTGAAAAAGTTACAACTTCTCAAGTCTTTTTTTTTTAACTTTAAGGGATTTCTACAGAACACTTAATGGAATTTTTTTTTCCTGTGCATGGCCAACTTTTTATTCCTCTAATTGAAAAAAAAGAGTTTCTTTTCCGTTGATCGCTACTTAGCAGTCATCCAATTAGTGGCGTGGGAACGCTCAAGTATGATTGGTTAAAAATAGGTGAAATGTACATGTTTGTTGAAAGCATTTGCGGAAGCATTATCAAAACTTGCACTGTCTGGGACTATAGCGAAAGGAATTATTTATATTCTTGAAATGACTTAATAATTGTACGCCGGTTTTAAGCACTAGAGATTTGTTTCACAAGGCCAAATCGATGTTGCTGTTTCAGAATCCGAACTTGCAGGTTTGTCGTCGACCGCGGTCAAACGACAGAAATATGCCAAAAACAAGACAAGTACTTCAAAGATAAGGTTTTGATTTTCACAATTTAAAGTTTCATACAATACCGGTATCGTGACAATTTACGGAGCTTTTTGGAGATTTATTAAAAAATGTTTGAAAATGGTGATATGTGAACTTCTCTGCGCCATTTTTTCAAAGCACTTTGGTTCAGATGTAAAACATTAAAAAGTAAAAACACTCTTATACCTGGGAAAATGGGAATGTTCAGGAAAGCGTGACTCTCGCGTGACTAAGTTATCGTGACGTGTTTTAATTTAGGTCAAAGTTAAAATGAGTGAAAGATGTCAAACGAAAGGTGTCAAGGATTCGCGAGCGGTAGTTGTTGTACACTGTTGTATGTTGTACAATTAAAATTGTGGAAATATGTTTATTTACACTCAGCAGCTATTTTTTGCTCATACTAACACATCAGATATGAACGAAATTCCCCGAAATAGGAAGAAAAGCTGCCTATAAATACGTTTGAATGCGGTGAGGGTGCGTCGAGATTTGACCTTACGTTATCAATTGAAGCTTGAGGCTGCAGATGCACTATCGAAGGTTGCGTTTAAAGAGATTAAAGGGAAATCAAAACTTGCAATGCCAAGCACTGTAGCGAAATGAACGTTTCATTTTGTTGAACTGACTAAAGTTATATTTTAGACCATTATTTTAAAATAAAAATGTTTATATTATTTGTGCATATATCCTGCGAAACCAAGAAACAAGAAACCCAGTGGAAATATTTCGACACAAGTTTGCCACTGATCCACACACTGGTCCCTGATTAAAATTCCGATTTTACACAGATGAAATGGCAGAAATAGAAGTAGCTGATCGGCTTATCAGCCAAACTGAAGGAACTTGTCCTTGTCGATGCAATCGTTTTAAGGGTGTTCTTGTTTGTTTAAGATTTTTCAGTTTTTCTGCGAACTAGTAGCCTGCGTGGCTAACTGCGTGGCCGGCGTTCAAAGGGGAAGGAGAGGGGAAGTTCTAGCGGTAGTCTCATGCAACGTATATTGTAACACCTCCATCCGAGGTCTTTGAATGAGTGAGTTCAAATTTTCGGCCTTGTTAAGCGTCACACATTTTTCGGTAAATTTAAAATCCAGAGATAGCTGGTAACTCGGCTTATACACGCACGACCCACGACCCACGACCCACGACCCACGACCCACGACGCACGCCAATTAGACAATCTCGTTTTTGCAATGTGGTTAGTGTATACTACGGATATAATCATGCAATGTTTGGCGTTATACTACATTTGGTGTGTTTAGAACGAGGAGTGTACATATATTTACGTCCTCTTTCATGGGTCATGGTTTTGTTATTGTCCAATCGACACTGTTCTTGTCGGATCGAGAATAAAATTATCCATTCGCGCGAATCGAGCGAATCGGTCGAATCGACAATCTTTCTTCGAGCGGTCTATTGTCACTATTAAATGAGATGCGATTTTCCGATCAACAACTGCACTTGACGGGTCGTGAATAACATTATCCGTTCGACGAATCGATGGAATCGACAGGCAGTGTATCTAGCTAATCGCTAATGATATGTAAGTTTCCGATCAACAACGAATAGTAATTAAGTTCTACTTTCGTGTCAAATCTAGTGGACAGTATTGGACATGGATGTCCTTACGGCCGGATACTAAAAAAACAAGAACATTGAGAAGCTTGAGAAGCTTAAAATCGGGCGCTTTGCCTTGAAAGGCAGGGTTCAGTACAGCAGAAACCACGAAGCAGTTACTTAAGTAGCACTCAGTCCGACTGTGTTTGTGTAAGTCACAGGGCTTGCATGAGCTGTATTAGTGTGCATAATATAATATCTAGAACGTTGTCGAGATTGCATTATTACTTAATGACATGATGGTTTCAATTTATAAATGTATCTCACACAATACAAATAAACGATTGAAGTAGACGACTAGACAATGTAAAGTTTGACTTAGCAAAGTGCAGTGTATTGGTAATACTGTAAGGTGCGGTTTCAACTGACGGTCGTGTGCTTTTCGGTATTTTCCAGGCATTGCACTTTGATGGGACAGTACTACAACTGTTTACCGGGGAACTACTATTGTCAAGAAAATGATCACAACTTGTTGATGAATGATTGAACATTTGTTTCATACCATTACTGTAATAGCAATTGATGAAGGCTTTTAGTACTGAACCAAAGTATAAGGACTGGGAAATACTGAAACCCATTATCAGCCACCTTAAACGGAAATATCTTGTTGGTGTTTCAAGGAATACAAGGAAACTTCACTCATCCCATGTATCTATGTATTGCGGTATTTTGTAATTTTTTGAGTAATTTTTGGGGATGTTTGGCAGGTGATAGTTTTTTTAAAAGAATTAGTAAAATTTAGACAACTAAGAAATATTGAAAATTTAATGTGAATTTAACATTGGAATTTGAAGTTAGAAATTGGCAGACGGACACCAAACAGTCCCGTGACATCCTGGAGTGTTTTTGCATGGGGGTCAACTGTGTGATGATGTTTCCATTTTTTTCTTCAATCCCCACTGATAAAGAACTGTTGTTGGTGTTATGTTGGTGTTATCACATGTCAAGCCTTTAACAAGGTATGAAAGAACACAAGGATTTAAATTATTCTGGTGCTCAATTTTTGCGTAACTAAAATTAATGTTACTCAAATTCCTGATGGATTCTGTCTTAAACTGTTACGAGCTTAGTATTTCCAAATTATTGCATGTCAATGTAAGGCAAGACAAGACATGCCTTCGTTCTTATGTAATTCTCTTAAAAACACATAAGATATTGACTATAATTTTGTCTGTGCTATGGCAATTCACAGTGGGGTGGTCTTGATGTGTCTTTATCTTGTAGACTGGACTGGACTAGTAAAACGCGGACTTGTAAAACGCCTCTAGACACTTCGAATTCCTTGGCCACAATCATCTTACGGCTCTCTTCAATACATAATGTCTCAAAAAAAACAGTAACCTCAGAAAGAAGTCAGAAGCAAATAAGGTCGAAAGACCGAATTTGAACATATAACGGCAAATGTTCTAATGTCACGAACGTAGGAGTCGTGTAGGCCCGTCACCTTTATTTACCACATACTGCCCCCAAATTAAAACAGTACCCTCAGAAAGAAGTCAGAAGCAAATAAGGTCGAAAGACCGAACTTAAACATTTAACGGCAACTATTCCAATGTCACGAACGTAGGAGTCGTGTAGGCCCGTCACCTTTATTTACGATTGACTGTTGATTTCTGGACGGGCCCCGTTCTACCTCGTGCGAGCAATACAAACGACTGCACTCAACAGACGTCAAGTAGTGGAAAGAAAGAAACATATGCACACAACTCATAGCATCAATCCCGTTGTTTTAGTAGGGGTTTGCAGAACGAACATGTGCTATACTGCAAAAACATCTCCACGCTAAAACAGACCATAGAGTGCTCAAAAAAGCTAGAAATATGCCGTCGAAGAAACACACAAGAGCTTCAAACACAAATTGTTTCGCTCGCTAAACCGTTTAGTTTCCGTTTAGTGTCCGCGTTCTACAAGTCCGTGCTTAACAAGCCCTCGTTTTACAAGTCCGCGTTTTACAAGTCCGCGTTTTACTAGTCCTCGTTTTACAAGTCCGCGTTTTACTAGTCCGCCTTTTACTAGTCCGCCTTTTACAAGTCCGCGTTTTACTAGTCCGCGTTATACTAGTCCGCGTTTTACAAGTCCGCGTTTTACTAGTCCGCGTTTTACTAGTCCAGTCCAGTCCTCGAAATACAGTATACCAAAACTCCCCGCCCTCTAAAGATAAGTCCTTGACGGTTCTTGTCGTTTTTCGGTGCCTATTCATCTTCGGCATCTTTCTCATCCACCTCTCGTTCTGTCCTGTGTCTGTCATCACACGAAAGAAAAGCTGATTCCAAAAAAAAATCTGCCACAAAAGGAAATTGACAAAAACAATATGAAAACCATATATCGAAAGTTTCTTATTCTAAAATTTTATCATACGTCTTAATTCAGAGCTACAAAGAAGTTCCTCCTTTTGAGTTATTGATACTGTTCTTACAGTACCTCTTTCCACTAGCGAAATTTTACAAAATTCCTTCGCGGCGAAAAGGTAGCGCGAATCCAGAACAGACTCCAATCGAGAGTGGGTTAATTCTAGATTACTATTAATTAACTATTACAACATTCATTTTTAAAATAGTTTCCCAAGCCGACTAAGCTAACTAAACGTCGAGTGTATCTTTCAGTAAACAAAACATGCCGTTATGACGCCGGAAATCCAGCTCACGCATACTATACCCCGTGACTCACGCAAACCTCCGACTTACGTGCTACTACAGTCATTCCTTTCTAAACATTTTTTTTTGACCACCACCGTACCTTTCTACCCAAAAAACTCATGAAACCGCCCGGTTTTAACCTGTTTTAACCTTTCAAAAATTAGAGCGTTCGAAACTAAATAAGATCCGTAATCACAAACAACATACAGCCGTTTACCAGCACTCTTTAAAACTCCTGAAACCCTTCAAAATCAGGCAAAATAAATCTTTGAAATAACCTTTATCAATGTTTCTTATTTTTTATTCAGTTCTATAAAATGCCTTTCATACACTACTGTCAAACAAAAATTTCAATTTCCTCAAAGTTTCAAGACAAAAGAATAACAAATATTTCGTGCACAATGTAATTTGATTAAGCCAATATTATCACGTCTAAAAATACTTCAAGCAATTCAGTGAAAACCCGTTTTTTTTTCGTATCAACGAAAACCACTTTCGAATAATCAATACATGAAAATAACAATAAGATCAAAAGGAAGAAAGGAACCTTTCTAATTATTTGAAGACTTTCAAAGCCGTGATATTATGCATCCAATCCGCGATAAAATTTAATTACAACAAAATCCAAGTTCTCATTTTGAATTCCATTTTTTTCAGTTGATACCTTTATCCAACTTGTGAAAAATTCCATTCAAGTTCCTATTAATACTGTACATTCCCAATGTTTTGCTCAGGTCTTCAGAAGCGTCTTACTAACCAAATCTAAAATAATTCCAAAACATGCTGTACAAACATTCTACTCTTTGTGACAAACGACTTGACGACCAATTGTTCGAAATGAAAATCGACACAGTTCTTCCTAAATAAAAAAAAAGTTTTACGGCGGAGTCAGGCTCAAAAAATATACCGCAAGATCACACCCCCATTCATAGTCAGAAACCAGCAAACCATCTAGTTTGCTAAAAAAAACACTGCGTGACATCAATGACGTTACCTTTTTCATTTACAAAAATAACTTTAACTTGTCAAAGTAAGTGCAATTTCACAATGGTGAATATATCGGCCCAGTTCTCGGCCGGGTCCAGTTCTCGGCCACTTTGTGTTTAACGCGTTTTTTCACACTCCAGTTGAATCAAAAAGAAAAGGTATTTCCTTCAAACGATAGACTGATTCATGTGCTTTAAGTATCTTGAGTTTGATCGTTCAATTCGATATAGAAAGCTCACACGTCGAGTTTACGCGGAGGTAGTTGTTTGTTTACGGCTCCAAATTCATGGATGTAGTTAAATTCGTATTTTATCCAAAAGCCCCCACCATACGAGCTAATTTTTGGCATGTGAAACGTAGAATAATTCAGCTTTCTGCTTTAGTTAACTTTTCGTTGAACCGTTGTATTTTTTGGTCTTAATTTACTTCGAAATTTTTTCTTGCGACGTTTGCGTATTTGCCAGTTCTCGGCCACCCTGCTCGCTATCACAGCTTAGCGCTTGGTTTTTAATATAATTTCATCTGCTGCTGCCAGAATGAAAGAAATAAATGTTTTAAAAATAAAGTTCAATCTTATCTCTAAGTTTTGAGCTGACTCTTGTCTTGTCTATTATTTCTACAACACCTAAATATTTCAAGACCTTTTCACTGCAAAATAAACCATCTAAATGCACGGGTCACACAATGCGGTTTTGCCAGAACCTGCACATAGGCAACTAGGCGCGTTAAAATCCTTCTTTTCTAAAGTAAAACAAAGCATCATAAAAATAATTTGGGATCGATATAGTATAAATAGGTTTACAGAGTGATTTTATGACTGTGAAAATTAATTGAGCATTTTTTTACAGATAATTACGCACAAGCTTTTTAGTGGCTGAGAACTGGGCCAAGGTGGCCGAGAACTGGGCCCACAAATGGAGCTTTTATTTTTATTATTGCTCGGGCAAATTAATTTTTGACCGGTCGATAGCTTTACACCAAAAAGCTGAATAATGTAGCTAGCTCTGGGAGAAATTTCAAGTTCCTGCGGTTCTTCTGAGGTAAGAAATACAAGTTTACGTCAAAAGTGGCCGAGAGCTGGGCCAAGGTGGCCGAGAACTGGGCCCACAAATGGAGCTTTTATTTTTATTATTGCTCGGGCAAATTAATTTTTGACCGGTCGATAGCTTTACACCAAAAAGCTGAATAATGTAGCTAGCTCTGGGAGAAATTTCAAGTTCCTGCGGTTCTTCTGAGGTAAGAAATACAAGTTTACGTCAAAAGTGGCCGAGAACTGGGCCAAGGTGGCCGAGAACTGGGCCCACAAATGGAGCTTTTATTTTTATTATTGCTCGGGCAAATTAATTTTTGACCGGTCGATAGCTTTACACCAAAAAGCTGAATAATGTAGCTAGCTCTGGGAGAAATTTCAAGTTCCTGCGGTTCTTCTGAGGTAAGAAATACAAGTTTACGTCAAAAGTGGCCGAGAACTGGGCCAAGGTGGCCGAGAACTGGGCCCACAAATGGAGCTTTTATTTTTATTATTGCTCGGGCAAATTAATTTTTGACCGGTCGATAGCTTTACACCAAAAAGCTGAATAATGTAGCTAGCTCTGGGAGAAATTTCAAGTTCCTGCGGTTCTTCTGAGGTAAGAAATACAAGTTTACGTCAAAAGTGGCCGAGAACTGGGCCCCATACTGTACTTTGCACCGTAAGCTTTTTTCTCTGTCCTTCCGCCGAAGCAAAAAAACACAACCTGATTACACATTAACCCAAAAGTCGACCAAGTGTGCCTGCAACGATTTCCTGTCAAAACTAAAATGAAAACCATTGCGGTATGCGTCACCCGTAGCGGTTTTGTAGCAACCCCGAGCTATCCCCGTCTTTTTGGCCGCGCCAGGAGACTACGCTCTAGGACGACCAAAGGGTAAACCTTAAATCGGCCACGCCCGATTAAAAATCGTGCCGGGTCGAGAAAATGCCACTCATTTTCCGAGTAGCGATCAAAACGTAGATAGGAATGGAAGCAATCTGCAATCTGCAACATATATCAATTTTTCAGAGCAGATTTGTCAGACCAAGATGCAGGGCAAGTGTTGATGGTGTATGAAATACGATATGCGACATTTACAAACAACAAAATACGTAATAAAATCTGCAAATCACTATTGGCAACTGAATTATATAATCGACACGTGGTGAAAAGTGTTACTAGTACTTTGAATGAGTAGCACACTTGTGTTAGATCCATTAAACATGACGAAAGTTCATGATAATTTTTTTTAATGCCAAGCCGCTGCAACTTCTATACCTTGTCATTTACAATTATTTTTGCTATTTAATTGTTCAATTAATTTTAATCACCATTAAAATGTCCCTTACACAGCAAAAATTCTACGGTTTTCTGTATAAGTGAACGAGGAAACCATCACCTAATGACTACTTGCGACTTAAATGGTTGGTTAATTTGGCTTGCCAACTAGCTAGGCCGGAGTTTCTTGCAGACGAGGCCGTTGGGAAGGTCTGACCGCACGTGACAAGCGAGATCATTCCAGTAGCCGGATGATCTAACTGGAAGAGCGTATGCATGCCCAGCAATAAACATGTGACCACATGGCTCTCTAGCTTTCCCATTCGGTTCATTTGGAGCCCAATTCGTGAAGCCTAGAACGGAGAGATCACTCCAGTAGAATTTGTTGCTCTTTGCATGCCACTCTATCCCGATCCAGACCTGTTTCAGCGATGGAGCTTTCTGTCTCACGAGTTGCAGGACGAATTCGTTTTCTTCAGCGTTGTTGATCTTTACCAGGTCCGCTCTTTGGCCACCACACCACTGTTTAGCATCGGAATAAGACTTGATCTGACCGCTCACCAAGTAGCAGTAAGCTCCAAACTCAGTCCAACCTCCAGGACAGCCCTCTGGAAAGGAAACACCAATTCTTTTAATCGCTTTTATTGTGTTTAAACATTATCAATGATCAAGCAGAATTAAACAATATTACAAACTACTTTGAAAGTTATCCATTTTATATCGATATTACGGGGATGGTGACTCAGAAATACCTTGAAAGCTCTCCTCCTAACAACCCCCACCGCCCCCTCTCTAGAAGTTTAATTTTGTAATAAGCCTGCATCCTCTGGACCATAAACATGACAATTTATGAACAAGAAAAAAAAAGACAACTTCATGCTTTTCAGTTTATTCAACCACCCAAAAGCCATCTTCATTTCTCGTATATGTCCCTCAAGTGATGTAAGATTTGACTGAGATTTTACGGTAGCTAAGATGTTTGACTATTTCCAAGGCAGTTGTGGTCAAACACTATATTTGCATGCTAGTTTTCTAAAGCGAGGGACAAGCTGCTAAAAAGAAAAAGACAAGTAAACGTTTTTTTTTATTAAAAAGAGAAACATTCCATCAATTGGCAAGTCACAGCTAATGAAAATCTATTCTTATTAGAAATTTTGCAAAATAAGTCATACTCCTCGGACACAGACTTCATCTTACTATGATGGGAAAAACAAGTTAGGTAAAAAACAGATTTGCCTATGAAAGAAACTAACCTAGTACATCTCGCCGGTCTAGTTCATGCTTGGGCTCAGGTATGGGAACAGCTGAAAGATAATAAAGAAAAATAAGTTAAGAAAAACTAAAGTCAATGAAAATATTTGAGTTTTTAGCTAAATTCCTAAAAAGTGATTTAGTAGAACTCACACCACAAAAAAATCGAATGCTGAGGCACTTAGTGTTAAGCAACTCTCTTCATTGCCACTGCCTAAATATATGAATTGAGCAGACAAAATATCAAACTAAACAAAATGAACTACTACGTAGCTAGAAACTCGAAAATCATTTCATCATGTCGGAAGTTGTTCTCTAGATCCAGATTGCATCAATTCAGAAATACACGTATCAACGGAATTTGGCAGTAGCTCCCGGATGACTCTTCTTGTATAGATTTTTCGGATTTTGGTGGTGACGTTGTTTTCTAAAGCTAAAACTTGCATTGACCACTCATTGAATTTTACTTCAGACAGCTGCAGTGAATGATCCCTTCAGTTTTTAAGTTTTTCAAAGTAGTAAATACTCATTAACGGTTTTTGATCCTCCAAATTAGAGTTTTGGTAAAGAAAATAAATAATTTCACCATAATGTTGGCATCCAAGTACCGTTCTCAACCAAATACCAAGTAGGTTTACATTTTGCAAGAGATTCTCTAAAGCTCAACAAGTATTTTTTACAGGCCAATTCTTTTACATTGATTTTTGTCATTCATTATCAGTGAATCATCGAGAACAATCACATTGTTCGAAATTGGGAACAATCAAAGACAAGCAATTCTCAATACCTGATACGCGAGATTCCATGACACACAAAGCCACGACAAACAGCGGCAACACTGCAAGCATCTTCATCCTATATTCGGTTTGGGTTTGGCTGTCGCAAATTCTGTGAAAACAAAACAAAAAACAATTAAATTAAAAGGGCCCTCTCTGTAAGTTCCTCATAACCGTCTTTGGGGTAATGAATAGACATTTCCTTGAAACTGTGTGTGTGAGCGCATCGAATTTTTAGGTGATCTTCAGTGCACAGAGCCTGTGAAACTCAATAATGGCGTAAATCAAAGAACGACCAAGACAACAAAGAACCTCAAAATAATACAGAGCAGGAAAACAAAAGCTCTAAAACAAAGAAAATTAAATTTCACACAATAGCTAATTAAAAAATAAATTACACCGAGATCACCCAAACTTTGCCTTCAGTTTTGGTGGTTTGAGTTTCTTAGGACAATGCAGCTACCGTTGCCAGTCCTCAGGGAGTTTCCTAACCTGTACTCGATGATCGCGTTTTCTCATCCAACGATAGTCTTCTTGTGATTAATAAATTGAGACTGAGTTGTTCATTTTTGCACATTGCTTTTATTTGGTCCATCCTAGAAACTATCAACGTTCCATCAATGTCAACTCATCACATAGATTATGCTTACGTTAGCTCATGCGCACAGCACTATACGAACAATGCGCATGTACAGAAGACTGTTTTGCATAGTATCCTTCGATAAGTTTACTTTGACAAAATGTTCTTTTTTTGCCAATTTTCACTGACGTTCCTTTAGTACCTGGTCGAAATAAAACAACGTGTGAAATATAAAAATTACAAGGTACATTTTCGTCGAAAAACATATTATGTTTAAAGCATACCGTAAATAGTAGTGCAGTTTAAAGGTTGTTTCATGACAGAGATTTACGCTACAAAGGTAAACAATTTTTTATGAAGAAGGGTTGGCCTTCTTGCACCTCCCTTTTCCATAACTTAATTCGGGGAGCTCATTTAGTATTCATTCCGCTTCTCCCACGCAGGCTAGATTCAGAGTACACCTGTTCAATCTATGGAACAAATAACTTTTAAATTATTTCGATTGAAGTGATGAGTTATCAACCCAAGGGTAAATAAATTAATTATGTATGAGTCGGTATGGTTGCAGTACGAATTGCAGAAGACATCTAATGTTACAACAAAATAAGTATTTTAAGAACTTCCAGGAAGAAAGCATCGAATGACAATATTAAGTCGATAAGGTTGAAAACTAAAATATCAACTTCCGTTCTGTTCCATTAAGCGTATTTGAAAACTAAACCAAACATGTTAACTGAGACGGTTGGTTGCTTAGAGACTAATCGATATTAAGCCTGAGAACACTCAATCCGTGCTGATACCATATCAAAACAATATTCACCTTGAACTGATCGCGAAATGCACAATAAATATTTAAAATCCTTGAGTTTGGTAACAACAGCAGTCCATGTAGCACCTATTTAGCTAAAAAAAAAAATCATCAAATAGTGAAGTTTTTAAGACCAAAATTTAGTTGAAAATTTCATATTTTTATTGTGGAACATCCCCCATGCTCAGTTAGGGCAATTCCCGGTTGCAGGGGACAAAAAAAAAAAAGAATCGAATGAAAATAAAGTGTAAAATGGTTCCCCCATCACCGAATAGCATGCGTTGCTGGAAGACATGTTTCCACCCATGAATGACTGTTCAGGTATCTTATCAGGAAGAGAAAAATCCAGCCTCGTCAATAAAAGACGAAAGTTTTTTTTTCCTGTTAGCATACCGCTAAGTGGTGGTATAAAAATAAAAACTAGAGTATGAGCTCGATTCCTACGAGGTGATAGTTGAAGGGGCCGAAGTCCGAATTAACTACCACCTGATAGAAATCGAGAGCGACAAATTTAATTTTTAGTAAAATTCAAAACAAACTTCGCACAAATATATCGAATTTTAATTATTCATTAACATTTTGTATCGCGCGTTAACTGAATAATCTTTTGAAACTTGCAGCTGTTTAAACTCCCCAGGGCCGTACCTAGGATTTTTTGTCTGCGGGGGCAAACTCCGCTAAACGCTGCTGCGAGGGCAAACTCCAATATAGCTACAAGAAATAGCCCAGAAAAATCAAACACTATGTTAGAAATTTAGTTTTCCTGGCTGGGGCAACTGTCCCCCCTGTCCTCCCGCTGGGTGCGGCCCTGCTCGCTCATCAGCTCTTTCAACAATTTCGAGTTTTTAAAGTCGCGTAACGGTGAAGGTTTTTCTTTCCAGTATTTCTATCTTTCAAGAATTGAATATTTCAAAAGCTCCAAAACTCCGAGAAACGAGAAAACACACCATTTTGTAGACGACCTCTAGCCACTGCATACTAAAAATTGCTGATAGTGCACGATAGCTCAGCCATGAGATTGCCAGCATATAGTATACTAGTAGATTTATACGTTTTAGGAATATAACAAACGACAAAAAATTATAATTTCTGGTAGCTACAAGCATTTTCTTGATAATGAAATCAGGCTGCAGTCTTGTTGTTGCAATTTACTAAAGCTCAAGAAATTGTCAGTTTCCGTTTGGAACCACTCGTTCATGGATTTAACTTAAGTATGCTACTTACATAAGGAGAGGGATATTGGGGGCTCCTGAACACCACAAAAGACGCAAAAAAGGCAAATATTGAAATACCGCAAACAAATTCAGAAAATACCCCATCTTTATAGTAAGACTGTATAGCTGGCTGATCCGTTTACGCAAGGGCAAAAAAGAGCCAATACCCAGCGGTAGGACCTTGGAAAAAATATTACGGCTTTAAAGTGATTGTTAAAACAGTCAAATTGCAGTTTAAAATGTGTGGCGAAATAAGGATGTTTCAGTTTGCTTCCGAAACACCCAGAAACGGCTGAAAGTGGTTGGAAAAGGTCAAGGATAAGTTTTTATACGAGTAAAACGCTAAGTAAACGCATCCCACAGGTTTGGAAAATACTGCAATACCGCAATTGAAGTTAAAATTGCCGAAATACGGCATAAAAAATTCGCCAATACCACACTACCCCAAACCCTAGAGCGCTAGAAATCGAAATGGCGGCCGACTCATTTTCTTTGCCGTTCACCCGCGTTAACTTATATAAGTCGCGTTAATTTAAAATGCTACCAAACACAAACGTTAATTAACAATTATTGGATTCGGTTTTCGCATGATAGCGATAATTATCAAGGCCTCAGTTTCTGTTATCCGCCTCAGCCTTCGGCTTCGGCAGATAACAGAAACTTTGGCCTTGATAATTATCGCTATCATGCGAAAACCGAATCCAATAATTGTTTTATTATGCACATTCCTGAGCTGCACTTGAAAAGACAAGAGCGCGCACAAAAAAATGATGAATGCAAAAAACTATTGTCTGTAGGTATGACGTCACTTCTACTTATGTAAAATCTAATGTCTGTAGGTATGACGTAAGAGAAACAGCAAGCAAGAATTAGCTGCGTGCTTATAGCCAATCAAAATCAAGCTGGTGACACCAATGTATAATAATTTCCTATAGCGTGGTATCTGGTTACATTCCCGCCAACAGTGTCTGTTTTTTTCTCTCGATAATTCATATATGTTTGTCAAAAGGAATATTCAGAACCATATCTATATTTGTAATTTGTAACCAGCTTTAAACCCAAATAAAACAATAGGCCACACTTTCCAGAGGTTTACCGGCGCACTAAACCCACGGCTCGTGATTTTCAAGCTTTGCTCGTGTTCTCCCAACATCCCAAAAGTGTGGCCTACTGCTTTTATGAAAAACTACGAAAAAAGTTTGCTAAAGAAATAGGAATCTATTGTCTATTTGGTGTTTTGTGATCAAGTGTAGTATTCTCAACATGTTCATAGGATGACGCGGTAAACCAATCACAGCGGCTGAAAGAATAAAACACAGGTTCAGCTTACACAGCTTCACTCACAAAGTCTACGGATCGACGCGACAAAAACGTTTAAAAGTTTATTCAAGATATGAAAGTTATAAGAAAGGAAACGGAAAAGGGAAACGGTTAACAGAAAAAAAATATTTTCAGCGATTTAATTTGACGAGGAAATCTAGCAATTTGTGGCAGAAGTCATTCATCGCTGAATTAAAGGGCTGCCCGAAAAATTTGCAAGTTAACCCACTTCACACTGTCGAAGTCATTTAGAATAACTCTGCTTAGAAAATATGTTCCGATTTTTTTTATTCCGTTTTCTTTCGTTTTCGTCGAATGACAGAAAGCACTGAAAGCGCATAAAGCTAGAGTCATAATTCAAGCTCTTCTGCAAATATCATATGCAAGTTGGAACAACAAAAGCCACTTTAAATTTCTAGGGGAGGTGTATGGAATTTTGTTTGTTTACTTCTCATCCCTGAGGTCATGAATATGAGGTCATCATGTGTTGCACGAGACATTCCGTACACCTCCCCTAGAAAGCGGCTTTTGTTGTTCCAACTTGCATATGATTATTTGCAGAAGAGCTCGGGCCACGGATGGTTCGTTGAGGTTTACCACTGAAATAATGTCATTTTAACGGGTAAAGGATGTAACATTGGGCAATTTTTCGGTATGTATTTACAGGATGATTATCGTAGCCTATGAATTTGAGGCGTTTTGGGTGAGAAATGGCAAACTTTAAGAATTACAGCTCATTCGTGAACAGGGGTCGGCATTCTGACGGCTCGAGTGTGCGACCTTTCGCTTCGCTTTGTTAGTTGTGAGCAAATTTTAGTATTAGCATATATTATGCTAATTTTCACTCGTAGAACAAAGCTCACATGAATATGTAATAGAAGATAGATAAAACAATGAGCAGTTGATAATTTCAGATAATTTTATTAAGTTTTCAGATCATTTTATTTATTTTAAGTCGTATCTTAAGCTTTGGCTACCTGTGGTAAAAGCGGAGCAGTTTATTGTCTACCTTCTCATATGTTTGTTTCCGTGTTTACAGATTTTTCTTTAATTCCTCCACTCCAACTGTGAAAATTCATATATGTGATTCATAGACAGTAATTTTTTTTATGATCATTTAGAAGAATCATATCCTCTTTTTTAAACATCAGATAGACCAAAAGATGACATTACACTAAAGTTTATTTTTTGTCCTTACGCGTAGTCGAGCGTGGTTAGTGCGGCCATGTCGGGAAGCGGGAGTTACATAGGTTTTTTTTATCAGTTGGACCAAACAGAGCACGCGTAGTATCTAAGTTAATTAAATTATAAATATTATTGAAATATTAATAAACAGCTTCAGTATAACGCGCGAGGCGATCAAACTTTCAATAAAATCAGTAAAACCGGAAGTGGATTTTGAGCCCAATTAGGGCAAAATCCTTTTTCGCATATTTCTTCGAAAGGAAGCTGTATTAGGAAAACTAACTGCAGTCCGTTTGGTTTCTCACTCGGACCTATCTATGGGCAAAATATGAGCGAAATCGATTTTTCCAATTTGTGCCGGCGAAAGGCGAAAGTTGATTTTTGGAAAAAATGGCACTTAATACACTGGGTAATTTTCGGAATTTAATCAACAAATGTAAGGAGACATTTTCAATGATAAGATGAATGTTGTAATTTTGCTTGGTAACCGAGGGAACCAGATTGCCAGATCTTTTTCTACGACACGAATTAGCATCGAACGCGGAAATGGTTCACCCATTCACACAACAACACAATAAGATGTTGAACATGCATCAAGCCATTATTCTCAAGTATTAGACAAACAACTATATATAAACTAGCCCTAACAGATTAACTGTGATCAATTTACTAATATTTAAGATCTATTCAAATGTTGCAACAATATATGCCTGTATCGTATATGTAGACGGCAATAGGTTTTGCCAAACGAACCAAATAAAAACGTAAGGGCCGGTGAGCTAGTGGTTGTTTTTGTTTTTAAAAAAAAAAAAAAAGAGTGGTTGACCCTCCGTCGGCCGTCGTTTAAAACAACAAGACCATTACTCGAGGAGGGTTTCCCAACGTAAACTTCACGACGAGCGTCTGTTCTAAAGCAAGTCCATTCGGGCACCAAGCACCTTTAAAACATCATGGTTTTGGCACTTAAATTTAATTTCTTTGGTAATGGAAATTCAAATTGAAGCCTATCTGATCTAATCAGGTCAAAACGAAAATTTCTATCAAACAAACCGTCATTTTAGGAATAGCTTCTACCCACGAATAAAAACAGTAGCTATTGATGTTATGGAAGGCAAACGTTTCGTCAGACAGTAACTAGTTTTCGCTATCCCGAGGGGCGCCCTTGAAACCTTTCTTCAAGTGCTATCCCCTTTTCCAAGTTTCCTTTGAAAAGTTTACACTGCAATGCTAAGAAATTTAAAAACTGTACCTCGGTCTCTCTTCTTATTGTTGTAAGCTTCTTCTCGTGTCTTCGTTGTCTGGCCTCTTCAGGTAGAATGTCCAGCCCTTCGTTCTGTTTAACTATTTTATAGTCCGCTGCAATGCGTGGTCGGTTTTAATTCTTCCATGGTAACCTCACTCCAATTCAACTAAGTACCTGCCTCGGGGTTAATTTGTTAGCAACGACTGTGCTTTAAGAAAACTGTGGTTTAAGAAAACAAAAGGCCTCTTGATGGTCGGTTTAAAGAAGTGTTAATAAGCGAATATCGCGTAAGCGGAAAAACTAATAAATTAAAGCAAACGCTGTTGTTATGTAACTCGTGTTTCGTTTCAAACGTGATATTGTAAGTAAACAATTTGCTAGAAAAAGTAAGCGATTGAGCAGAGGAGAAGTAAACAGCCAAACAAAAGAACTCACTTGGAAATAGTTTATTGAGTATCATCGCTTTCGTCCCTCTCTACGTGCAATTAGATTTGATAGTCAAAATATTATAGTGGCTTGCGTCAATGCAGTTGTCAAGTCATTCTAAAGAGCCACTCCATTTTTTGATGGTCGGTTTAAAGTGTTCGTTGAACAGCCATACGTAAGCGGAAAAACTAATAAATTGAAAGAAACGCTGTTGTTATGTAACTCGTGTTTCGTTTCAAACAAGATATTGTAAGTAACCAATTGGCTAAAAAAAATATACAAGCGATTAATGTATGAGTAGAGGAGAAGTAAAAATCCAAACAAAAGAACTCACTTGGAAATAGTTTATTGAGTATCATTGCTTTCGTCCCTCTCTACGTGCAATTAGATTTGATATCATAGTCAAAATACTGAATATAATGGGTTGCGTCACTAAATGCAGTTGTCAAGCCATTTTAAAGAGCCACTCCATTTAAACAGAGTATTAAGCTTGGAAACGGAAAAATGGACGACCTACAACTTGAACTGAAACCAATATAATTAAGCGGCGCAAAACTATTCGATTTTTTTTTGCTTTGCTGTTAGGATGGAAACAGTCTTAATGCACTGAATCCTCTATACCATGTTACAAAGCAATAGTCGAAGTTGTTCACCATATCTTCTTGGTTGAGAAATTAATTTTCAGATTGATAAAGTTAATAAACAAATAAAGAAAAGGAAATAAAACAGCCAACCAACCAAACAAACAAAGCAATTCAGTCAAATGCAATATAGCATAACTTTAACGTAAAATTATTTTGATTAGTTTGATTAGCCAGATATGCAGGACTGTTACGATTTTTCAGTGCGTGGTCCGTTTTAATTCTTCCATGGTAACCTCACTCCAATTCAACTAAGTACCTGCCTCGGGGTTAATTTGTTAGCAACGACTGTGCTTAAAGAAAAATAAAGGGGCTCTTGATTGACGTCACGATAATGGATACCTTGTCTTAACTAGCCACCGACAGTGGATATTTACTAACCAAGTTTGTCTTATATCAACAAATATTTTTTTCGCTTACTCGAAACTGATTCCTTCCAATTCAGCACTACCTGTTATGTATTCTGATACAAAGTGCATGCCTGTTTCAATGCTTCCATGGAAACCTCACTGAAATTTGATTAAGAACATGCTGCACGGTTGAATTGTGGGGTACAAACGACAGTGGTTTAAAAAAACAAAAGGCCTCCTGATGGTCGGTTCGAAGAAGTGTTCGATTGTTTCGATTAAACGGCCATATTGCGTTAGCGGAAAAACTAATAAATTAAAACAAGCACTGTTATTATGTAACTTGTGTTTCGTTTCAAACATGATATTGTAAGTAATTAACCAATTTGCTAAAAAAAATATACAAGCGACTGATGGATGAGCAGAGGAGAAGAAAACAGCCAAACAAAAGAACACACTTGAGTATCATCGCTTTCGCCCCTCTCAACGTGCCATTAAATTTGATAGTCAAAATAATATAATGGTTTTGCGTCCCTGAATGCAGTTGTCAAGCCATTTTAAAGAGCCACTCCATTTGAAAAGAGTATTAAGCTTGGAAACGGAAAAATGAGCGACCTAAAATTTGAACTGGAACCAATATAATTTGCGGCATAACTATTTGTTTTTCTTTTGCTTTGCAGTTGGGATGGAAACAGTCTTAATGCACTGAATCCTCCATACCATGCTACAAAGCAATAGTCGAAATTGTGCACCATATCTTGGATGATGCTGTTCTATTGAATGGCCATATTGCGTAATGCGAAAAAAACTAATAAAGTAAAATAAGCGTTGTTGTTATGTAACTCGTGTTTTGTTGCAAACACGATATTGTCAGTAACCAGTTTGCTAACAATAAAGCAAGCGATTGATATATGAGCAGATGGGAAGTAAAAATCCAAACAAAAGAACTCACTTGTAAAGAGTTTATTGTTAGTCAAAATAATAATATGGTTGCGTCAATGCAGTTGTCAAGCTATTTTAAAGAGCCACTACATTGGAAGAAAGAATTAAGGTTGCACGCGGAAAAATGGGCGACCTAAAATTTGAACTGTAACCAATATAAGTGGCGTCAATACTATTCGTTTTTATTTTGCTTAGCAGTTAGGACGGGAACAGTCTTAATGCACTGAATCCACCATACCATGCTACAAAGCAATAGTCGAAGTTGTTCACCATATCTCGGTTGAGAAAGGGAGAAAAATTAATTTTCAGACTGATAAAGTATACAAACAAATAAAGAAAACAAAATAAAACAGCCAACCAACCAAGCAAAGCAAATCAGTTAATATAATATAGCATAACTTTAATGTAAAATTAGTTTGATTAGCCAGATGTGCAGGACTGTTACGATTTTTCATTGCGTTGGTTTTAATTCATCCATGGTAACCTGACTTCAATTTAACGAAGTACCTGCCATAGGGTTAGATTGTTAGCAACGAATGTGCTTTAAGAAAAACAAAAGGCCACTTGATGTTCGGTTAAAATGACTTATCAATTGGAAGGCAATATCGCGCGGAAAAACTATGTAATAAAGTAAAATAAGCACGGTTGTTATGTAACTCTTGTTTTGTTTCAAACGTGATATTCTAAGTAACCAATTTGCCAAAAAAAAAACTGATTGATTTATTAATAAATGAGAAGTAAACAGCCAACAAAAGAACTCGCTTGTAAAGATTTTATCATCGCTTTCGCTCACCTCAATTAGATTTGATAGTCAAAATACTGATGTAATGGTGTGCGTCAATGCAGTTGCCAAGCCATTTAAACGTCACTCCATTTGAAGAAAGTATAAAGGTTGGAAACGGAAAAATGGGCGACCTACAACTTGAACCCAAACCAATACAAGTGGCGGCATAAGTATTCGTTCAATCAATCAATTTATTTAAGTCATGACGCGGCATGAGCTTGCCCTCTCTATCCTAGCCAGAGGCTCATGTAAAAAGCGCATGACAATAATTAAAACTAGAACTAATTGTTTTGCAGTTAGGACGGCAACAGTCTTAGTGCACTGAATCCTCTATACCATGATGCAAAGCAATGCCTATCTTGATTGAAAAAGGGAAAAAAATTAATTTTACAGATTGATAATTAAGTTAAAAAACAAATAAAAAAAACAAAAGGAGACAAAATAAAACAGCCAACCAACCAAACACAGTAAATCAATCCTGAATACAATATAGCATAACTTTAACGTAAAATTATTTTGATTAGTCAGACATGCAAGACTGTAAACGTTACGATTTTGTTCAGCGCTAATTCCATTGTCCACATAATTTTAAATGTTGTCTTTACAGAACTTTGCTTGAACAAGTCCTCTGTTTATTCAAGGAATGCCTTTTTGCATTCTTGGTACGCTGACTCATACAACTTTCATAAATTTACGGGTCTTTTTATCCTGCTACTTGCTTGAACGGCAGAAAGAAAGGTCAGGCTTATTCGCAAAATTAAACAAGCCTTGGAAGGTATAATGAACCTTACTTTACGAGAAACCTATCTGGAGATAGCATTTAATGTTCGAATTAATAAGTAGACACTGGCTAAAAATATTGTTTTCTGGACGTTTCGGCCACTACTGTTGCCTTCTTCAGCAAGATAAAATGCAAATGTTCAACGGCGTCCTGTTAAAATATGTAACGAATGTGTGAAAACTAAATGAACTTTCCGAGTGCAACAAAAGTCTCTAGAGCATTCTTAATGAGTCTATGAATTCTTAATGCTATTGAAAACGTTTGGTAGCGCTATGTGTTCGTTTATAGCGTTCCTATCTCGCACAGAATGCCAAGCTTCAAGTATTAGTCGTTGTTTCCACACCGTTGACCTGTCAACAATTTTGACGCTCTCCAAATCTATTTGATGATCGTTAAGCATATGGTGCATACGTGTTTTGCCAACAAAGAGTTTTTATCCAATGCTGCGATGGCCTTTGCGTGTTCTTTCATACGTGTTTTAAGCGCGCGTGATGTCTGACCAACATAAACACAGTCGCAATCGTTACACTTGATCTTATATACAATTCCTCTGGTATCCTCTTTCTCGATCCTGTCTTTTGGTTTTTTCAGTATGTTCGAGATGGTACGTATAGGTTTATGGGCGACCTTGATGTTGAAGCCACGAAGAACGTTTGCAATTCTTTCGGAAAAACCTTTGGCGTAAGGCACGATAACAAAACCACGATGGTCGATGTCATTTGTTTCTTGTTGTCTACTCGGTTGGCGCAGATTGTGAATAAAATTTGCAGGGTTGTTATTAGTGGCGAGGGCTTCCGCTACTCGCTTAGTTTCCCGTGATACTTCCTCCTCTGTGGAAGGAATGTTCCTCGCGCGATCCATGAGAGTGCGAGCGACCGAGTGTTTTTGCTGGGGATGGTGGTGTGATCTTAAATCCAGGTAACGATCGGTGTTGGTAGCTTTCCTGTAGACAGACACGGTGATCGAGCCATCTTCTCGCCTGGTTGTTTTGGTGTCAAGAAAGGCAATGGAATCTTCTGATTCTACCTCGATTGTAAATTTGATGTGAGGGTTGATGGAATTTAGATGTGAAGGTGGAAAAAATTTGTTGGAAATGGTTGCCTTGGAATACAAAGAAATTGTTGTCGAGGACGAACTGTAGAAGTGCCATGATATTTTGGATGGACAAATTGGTTCTCTCCGGTAGTGGTTGGTCAGAATCCAGTCTCTCTTTAACCACTTCGGTTGCTAGGTGGGTCGGAATGCAAGTAAACAGTGACACGACGTCAAAAGATACTAGGATCTCGTCGGGGTCTACTGACAAGGTGCGGATCTTTTCGACGAAAGATGCACTGTTTTGAACTGTGTATTTATTATTCTGAAGAGGTGACAAGATGTTGGCGAGGTATTTGGATAGTTCATAAGTGGGAGATCCAATGGCACTCATAATTTATCTGAGTGGGACGTTATCTTTATGGATTTTAGGAAGGCCATAAAAAGACGCTGGTGTGGAATCGGTGCTATGAAGTTTGTAGTAGAGCTTCGGTTCCAACTGTTTCTTGCTGCTGTCATGCGAGGCTGGCTGATGTTTAATCTGTAGGAGAAGTTTATTGAGAGATTTTTCGGTGCTCGATGTTGGGTTCCTTCTTTTGTCTGTAATCTTGTGGTAGGTTTTTTCGTCATTTAGAAGGTTGTTTATTTTATCGACGTAGTCGTTGGTATTCATCACGACTACGGCTCGGCCCCTGTAGGCTGGTAAAATTGTGACCGACGTGTCCTTGGCAAGATCTCTGAGAGCTTTTTTCTCTTCATTGGTAATGCTGCTTCGTGGAGGAGGACGCCAATTGTTGATGGCGGAGGTGACCGAAGCCCTGATAAGGTCTTTTTCGGCGTTAGGGAGCTGATCTATGCCGGATTCAATTGAGGAAACAATTTGAGGCACTGGCAAACTCTTAGGAGTGATAGCAAAATTGAAGTTGAGGCTTAATGCTGATTTCTCGCTTGTAGATTGAGGTCTATCAGAGATGTTTACGACCCACTTCTCCTTGAGGTTGGTTTCTCGCGCATGTGGACGTGGCAAGATGTTGCAGAGTTTCTTCTTGTGGCTCTCCCTTCTCCGTTGTGCTTCCCACTGTGATCTTTGTTTGATCGTGTGGAGGAGGGTGTCGAAAGATTCTTTGTTAATAATCTCTCGTAGCTTGAGCGTTGTTTGGGACAAGCGTTGAACATTTGCATTTTTATCTTGCTGAAGAAGGCAACAGTAGTGGCCGAAACGTCCAAAAAACAATATTTTTAGCCAGTGTCAAGTGTCGAATTTTTAACATGCCTGGCTACAACCCGAACATTTTTAGCATTTAATGTATTTTAATTGAAGAAACAAATTAACTGGCCATGATTTTTGGTAAGTTCATGTATCCTTGGGACACCTCAGCCACTGACGAATGGCTGCGGTAAATAGACGGTGAATCGAAAAACACCACGATAATGAATTTTGAGTCTTGAGTAGTCGTCGTCAGTGAATATTTCCTACCAAAGTTTGTCTTATGAACAAATATATTTTCCTTTCACTCAAAACCTGTTTCGTTCTTATGCAGCACTACCTATTTTATATTCTGATACAAGGAGTGTTGGTTTTAATTCTTCCATGGCAACCTTAACTTAATGTTGTCAGAAGCCCATTGTTTTGTTAAGTACTTGCCGCAGGGCTGCCTTGTGCAGTAAAAACGGCTGTGGTTTAAGAACAATCTAAGGCCTTTTGATGGTGGTTTAAAATTATTCGATTGAGTGGCAATAATGTGTACGCGGAAAAGTTATAAAGGAAAACAAGCGCTCTTGTTATGTAACGCTTGCTTTGTTTCAAACATATATGCAACATCAAAAAATCATGTCATTGCAAATAATCATCTCCAATTCGTCATTTCTAGCAATTGATTTATTTGACATAGTAAATTATTTGAAGCCACAGGGCTCGAATAGTACGATCGTTCGACTGAGAGTAGTTCTGAACAAAAGCTGTTGATGCGTTTCGACAACCTGAAGAGAAATCATCTTTAAAGCGATGTTGTTGTCAGTCAATGATATTATAAGTGTGCTCCCTTGAAGCTGCTTCAGTTTTGCCTTGCGTGATGTTATTGGCTGTAAGACCCATGTAAAGTTTGTCAACAGAATAGGTCATGCAGTTTCCATCCGTCTATTGTTAGCCAAATTAAGTCTTTTTGTTTGTGGACCATTCGTCGATTTTGTTTAGGTCGTTCAAGGGCACTACTGAGACCACTGCGCGGAAAATTTTCATAATTTTTCCAGCACCCCCCAAACAGTCGGCCTGGCTCACTTTAATTACAGTTAAATCCAGATTTCTTGAATACCTTATTTCTTGAACCTCCCGATTACTCAAACCAAACGTAATTTCCTTTAGATTTGCTTTGCAGCTGTACTATAAATCGCAATAAGGACAGTAAGTATGAGTCAAAACCTTGTGCAGAACTGCAATTTAAAGGAATGGAGAGACACATTAGCTCTTAAAGCTTTTAAAGCTACGGGAATAAGCAAAATTAGGCCAAGATGTAGAATTGTCTACATCTGCTTGTATGAGAGAAAACAGTGGCTGAAAGGTGGAGCAAAATCGAGTGAGATACAGTCGAAGATCCTCGAATCTATTTCGGAATTATTTGGAAGTCTTCAAACATCTTCGGCAGTCTTTGGAAATAAATTTCAGAAAATACCGAAATCCATTAATCATTTGTTAACAGGGTCAAATTGTTTGTATTTTTTTTTTCAGTATGTGCAGATGCGAAACGTACTTGTCCTCGGTGGGCGAAAGCCGGTGAATGCACCAAAAATTCGATTTGGATGAAGACTAACTGCAGGTTGAGCTGCAATCAGTGTGACTGATGAAGGTAAATGCTACTGCCTCTCAAATCTTGCCTGTCCCATCAGAGTTTCTGTGGACACCTAACTGCGTTTTCTTTGGTAGCAAAAGGCTGATCACAGCGAGAATAGATTTATACCTCCAACAAATACTACAATTCATAATTAGATTAATTACTAACGCTAAATACAAGAGTTACGACCTTTTTGAAATAGGTGACAGGAGCTAAGCGTACAACGTATTTTTTGTTATACCAGCAAATTTTTAGAGGGAAAAGTGGAACAAACAGCAGTTTAAAACAATTAGAGCATCGAAAAAGGGTTAAATTTAAGGTGTAGAAAAGTCTGCCTTACCTAGTATGATTTTTATTATTTTGATAGGTTGCAGTTGAGGAGCAAGAAGAACAATCGTCACTGGCAGACAAAATACGAAAATTAAACTTAGAAGTAAAAATTTTAACCAATAAAGCTTATCATTCTGTTAAATGGGAATAAGTGAAAAATGACAAATAAACAACATAAGTGTGATAGTGTTCATTTTGTCATGTCAATTACCCAATTTTCTTAAAACATGATTAGTATGGTATTTGATTTGCGCATGTTATTTTCTTGCAATTTTTTATGAATATTATTAATAAGTAATCACATGATTTTTCTCGTGCAATTTGGGATAAATAAGCACTCGTAAATTTTCCAAAGAACCAAATTGCACTCGCACTACGGGCTCATGCAGTTTTGTTAGCCTTTGAAAAGTTTACTCGTGCTTATTTATTCCACATTGCACCTGACTCGAAATCATGTGATTACCTACAGTATACAAAATACGGTATAAATGCTTCAGAACAGTCAAGAAACTTCACGTCGACAGCATAAATTTTATCTCGTTTTCATGTAAATATAAATTCTTAGATATTTTTTAAACTTTTACATCTGTAAATTTAGTTAGGATCGGGCAGGCGAAGAGCCACTCTGTGGATATACTGTCCGAAGTGCCATTATTATTATTATTATTATTATTATTATTATTATTATTATTATTACTATTATGCCTTCTTTGATTTTTATTATTATTATTATTATTATTATTATTATTATTATTATTATTATTATTATTATTATATGATATTAGATGTAAACTTTACTGGATGATTATTATATTTTCTTTCGATATCAATTTTTTATTAAGGTTTCATATAAATCCTTATAATTATGCCGCCACCATTTCACCGAGTGCTCGTAAAGGCCCTGAGCAGGGGCCCACAGGGTTGAGCCGTGGTACTGTTAATCAAACGTTTAAGTAGCGACATTGCGGTGTCCTTCCCGTTGCCGTCGTGGCTTGCTAGAAACAACTTCCACTGATTACAAGGCGTCGAACAAAAAGGCGAAGCAAATTTTTATATTACTTGAACCGTTTGCGGAAAACGAAATAAACACGTTTGACAGCTTGTGCGAGTGTATTGTTATGCAAACATAAAAATTTATCTATAGTTGGATCGGGCCATTATCACAATGAGCAACTTCTGTAACCAGCTTGCTGCATTTCATGTTTCATATTAGTATATGCCACGCAAGTGAATAGCACTTTTCGCGCGCTCTGATTGGTTATCTCGAAAGTGATAAGCAAAGTATTACTCACCTCCACTTCGATGAATTATTCTTAAATATTAAGACATCATAAATTTGGAACACTGCCCAGCTTTGCAGGGGTTTTAGTAGCATTAAAAAGTGTAGCAAGATAACGGATTTTATTTCGTTATCACACTTTGGTACGTTAATTTCTCAACATGAAACGTACCCTTTCATTAGAGCGGTTTTCACTTGAGTGTCAAAAGTAATTCGCGTTTGCGTTGGTTTGCATTGCTACGCCCAGGGATTGGTTTAAAACTCTGGCGCCACTTTCTCAGCAAAACAAAGGTAGAACCAAAACTGATCGTTTTCCCGCGCTTTGTGCCGGCTGCATGTATATGCCTCGAGTTTTGATTGGTTTACTGGATTGTCTGTGTTCTTTTTGATTGGCTAGAGTGATTACTTTGGTTGTGGGTCGAATCTAGTGGACAGTATTGGACATTGATGTCCTTACGGCCGGATAAAAACAGAATCGCGCCGGGTTCGAGAAAATGCCACTCATTTTCCGAATAGCGATCAAAACGTAGATAGGAATGGAAGCAATCTGCAATCTGCAACATTTATCAATTTTTCAGAGCAGATTTGTCAGACCAAGATGCAGAACAAGTGTTGAAGAGTGTATAAAATATGATATGCGACATTTACAAATAACAAAAATAAGAAATAAAATCTGCAAATGACTATTGGCTACTGAATTATATAATCGACGCGTGATGAAAAGTGTTAGTACTTTGAATGAGTAGCACACTTGTGATAGATCCATTAAAAATGACGAATAAACGAAAGTTCATGATAATTTTTTTTAATGCTAAGCCGCTGCAACTTCTATACCTTGTCATTTACAATTATTTTTGCTATTTAATTGTTCAATTAATTTTAATCATCATTAACCTTTCAAAATGTCCCTTACAGCAAGAATTTCACGGTTTTCTATATAAGTGAACGAGGAAACCATCACCCAATGACTACTTGCGGCTTAAATGGTTGGTTAATTTGCTTGCCAACTAGCTAGGCCGGAGTCTCTTGCAGACGAGGCCGTTGGGAAGGACTGACTGCACGTGACAAGTGAGATCATTCCAGTAGCCGGATGATCGAATTGGAAGAGCGTATGCGTGCCCAGCAATAAACATGTCGCCGCATGGCTCTCCAGCTTTCTGATTCGGTTCATTTGGAGCCCAATTCTTGTAGACTGGAACGGAGAGATCACTCCAGTAGAAATCGTTGCCCTTTGCATTCCACTCCAGTCCGATCCAGACCTGTTTCAGCGATGGAGCTTTCTGTCTCACGAGTTTCAGGACGAATTCGTTTTCTTCAGCGCTGTTGATCTTTACTAGGTCCGCTCTTTGGCCACCACACCACTGTTTAGCATCGGAATAAGACTTGATCTGACCGCTCACCTAGTAGTAGTAAGCTCCAAACTCAGTCCAACCTCCAGGACAGCCCTCTGGAAAAGAAACGCCAATTCTTTAAATCGCTTTTATTGTGTTTAAACATTATCAATGATCAAGCAGAATTAAACAATATTAATTACAAACTACTTTGAAAGTTATCCATTTTTCATCGATATTAAGGGATAATTACTCAGAAATACCTTGAAAGCTCTCCTCCTAACAACCTCCACCGCCCCCTCTCTAGAAGTTAAATTTTGTAATAAGCCTGCATCCTCTGGATCATAAACATGACAATTTATGAACAAGAAAAAAAAGACAACTTCATGCTTTTTAGTTTATTCAACCACCCAAAAGCCAACTTCATTTCTCGTATATGTCCCCCAAGTGATGTAAGATTTGACTGAGATTTTACGGTAGCTAAGATCTTTGAGTATTTAATAATTTGCAAGGCAGTTGTGGTCAAACACTATATTTGCATGCTAGTTTTCTCAAGCCAGGGACAAGCTGCTAAAAAGAAAAAAAAAACAAGTAAACGTTTTTTTTTTGTTAAAAAAGAGAAACATTCCATCAATTGGCAAGTCACAGCTAAAAAAAAATTATTCTTGTTAGAAATTTTGCAAAATAAGTCCTACCCCTCGGACACAGACTTCACCTTACTATGATGGGAAAAACAAGTGAGGTACAAAACAGATTTGCCTATGAAAGAAGCTAACCTATTACATCTCGCCGGTCTAGTTCATGCTTGGGCTCAGGTATGGGAACAGCTGAAAGATAATAGAGAAAAATGAGTTGAGAAAAACTAAAGTGAGTGAAAATATTTGAGTTTTTAGCTAAATCCCTAAAAATTGATTTAGTAGAACTCACACCAAAAAAACATGCAAATGCTGAGAAGCTTAGTGTTAAGCAAGTTACAACTCTTTTCATTGTCACTGCCTTAATAAAAGGATCGAGCAGACAAACTATAAAACTGACCAAAATATTCACAACTACGTGGCTAGAAACTCAAAAATCAGTTCATCATGTCGGAAGTAGCTCTCTGGATCCACATTTCATCAATTCAGAATTACACGTATCAATGGAATTTGGCAGTAGCATCCGAATGACTCTTCTTGTATAGATTTTTCGGATTTTGGTGGTGACGTCCTTTTCTAAAGCTAAAACTTGCATTAACCACTAATTGAATTTTACTTCAAACAGCTTCAGTGAATGATCCCTTCAGTTTTAAGAGGCTGTCTTTCTGAAAAACACCCACTCAAATTCGCGTCAAAAAAACGCCTATTTTTTTAATTTTCCAGATGTTGCGGCGGGCCAGAAGAGACAAAATATTTAATGGCTCCTAACACGGCCAGAAAATCATTTTGAATCAAACCAAATCTGTTTTAGTTCTAGCCTTGGTAAAGTCTTTCAGTTGCCAGAGGTTCAGGCAAAATTATTTTTTGATGCGAATTTGAGTTGGTGTTTTTCAGAAAAGACGACCTCTTAATTTTTTTCAAAGTAGTAAATACTCATAAACGGTTTTTGATCCTCCAAATTAGAGTTTTGGTAAAGAAAAGAAATAATTTGACCATAACTTTAGCATCTAAGTACCGTTCTCAACCAAATACCAAGTAGGTTTACATTTTGGAAGAGATTCTCTAAAGATCAACACGTATTTTTTACAGGCCAATTCTTCTACATTGATTTTTGTCATTCATTTTTAGTGAATCATCGAGAACAATCACATTGTTCGAAATTGGGAACAATCAAAGACAAGCAATTCTCAATACCTGATACGCGAGATTCCACGACACACAAAGCCACGATAAACAGCGGCAACACTGCAAGCATCTTCATTTTGGGTTTGGGTTTGGCTGTCGCAAATTCTGTGAAAAAAAAAACAATAAAATTAAAAGGGCTCTCTCTGTAAGATCCTCATAACCGACTTGGGTAATGAAGAGACATTTCCCTGAAACTTTGTGTGTGAGCGCATCGAATTTTTGGGTGATCTTCAGTGCACAGAGCCTGTGAAACTCAATAATGGCGTAAATCAAAGAACGACCAAGACAACAAAGAACCTCAAAATAATACAGAGCAGGAAAACAAAAGCTCCAAAACAAAGAAAATTAAATTTCACACAATAGCTTATTAAAAAATAAATTACACCGAGATCACCCAAACTTTGCCTTCGGTTTTGGTAGTTTGAGTTTCTTGGACAATGCAGATACCGTTGCCAGTCCTCAGGGAGTTTCCTAACCTGTATTCGATGATCGCGTTTTCTCATCCAACGATAGTCTTCTTGTGATTAATAAATTGAGACTGAGTTGTTCATTTTTGCACATTGCTTTTAATTGTTCCATCCTAGAAACTATCAACGTTCCATCAATGTCAACTCATCACATAGATTATGCTTACGTTAGCTCATGCGCACAGCACTATACGAACAATACGCATGTACAGAAGACTGTTTTGCATAGTATCCTTCGATAAGATTACATTGACAAAATGTTCTTTTTTAGCAAATTTTCACTTACGTTCCTTTAGTACCTGGTCGAAATAAAACAACGTGGGAAATATAAAAATTACAAGGTACATTTTCGTCGAAAAACATATTATGTTTACAGCATACCGTAAAAAGAAGTGCAGTTTAAAGGTTGTTTCATGACAGAGATTTACGCTGCAAAGGTAAACAATTTTTTATGAAGAAGGGTTGGCCTTCTGGCACCTCCCTTTCCATAACTTAATTCGGGGTGCTCATTTAGTATTCATTCCGCATCTCCCACGCAGGCTACATTCAGAGTACACCTGTTCAATCTATGGAACAAATAACTTTTAAATTATTCTGATTGAAGTGAAGAGTTATCAACCTGAGGGTAAATAAATTGACGTATGTATAAGTCGGTATGGTTGCAGTACGAATTGCAGAAGACAGCTAAATTAAACGCGCAATAAAATAAGTCTTTTAAGAACCTCCAGGAAGAAACCATCGAATGACAATATTAAGTCGATAAGGTTGAAAACTAAAAAATCGACTTCCGTTCTGTTCCATTAAACGTATTTGAAAACTAAACCAAACATGTTAACTGAGACGATTGGTTGCTTAGAGACTAATCGATATTAAGCCTGAGAAAACTCAATATTAATCTGTGCTGATACCATATCAAAAGAATATTCACCTTGAACTTATCGGGAAATGCACAATAAATATTTAAAATCTTTGAGTTTGGTAAAAACAGCAGTGCATGTAGCACTTCTTAAGCTAAAACAAATCATCAAATAGTAAAGTTTTAAAGACCAAAATTTAGTTCAAAATTTCATATTTTTATTGTTTAACATCACCCCATGCTCAGTTAGGGCAACTCACGGTTTCGGAGGACAAAACAAAACAAAACAAAATCAAAGTCTCTTCGAGATACCGACTTTTTTTGCATGAAGTATGAGTCGAAGGTTTATCCTGTGCAGTCAAAAAGCCGTATGCATGATTTCAGCGTGGATTTTCTAGGAAACTATTGGAGGGATGAAGTTCAAATTCGGCGAAGAGATAGAGCAACAACTCACCGATCGATAGCCGTCGTCAGATAGGTGAGATTTTCAGTAGTTTGGCGTTAATTCCGGTTTGAAGTGGAGGAGGTCGCTGCTGGCGGCCGCCGACTTGCAAGCCTTGTCTCCTCTTTCTCTCTTACTGGCCTTCGGCCGGCTAAATCAGTTAAAAAAGTGCTTAAAACGGCCCGCGCAGGCGAAGAAATACAACACATGAGTCGATAAACGTTTCATTAAACTTTATTGAGATATTTAGAGCGAAATGTAGTTAGATATGTTATTTCCAGAGCTTTATTTCAGTAACCCTTATAGATTTCAAAATTTCTTTTGTTCGTCTCATGTCAACAACAATAACTAACCACGAACACATAGGGTGGTCTGCCTGTGATGCAACATTGCTGTCAACGCGAGGTCACGTCCCTAACGACCTAGGCTGATGACGAAATAGAATGGGCGCTTGTAGCGACGAAATTTGGCCTAAAAAAGAAGCCTTAAAAGAAGCCCCCATCTCTTGCATTTGTTTTAACTTCAATAATATCTTTGAAAAGAGCAAGTTTTTTGGTATGGTTTATTTTTGACGTTTGTAATTTTTAAACGATGTAAGTGCTAGTGGCTATTTATTCGTGTTTTAGTTACGCAATCCATTGTTTGTGCGACGCTTTTTATAGATCGCCTTTCAGACACACGTGCGTTGAGATAAGAAAGCTGACATGTCACTTTTAACATTGTTATATAACGTTTGTAAATGACAAGTCACGTTTTTTCCACGAGATCGCGTGATCACCCACAGCGGAAAGTAATCCCTTGAGAAATTAAAATATTCCCTTGAGAAATTAAAAAAGTCCCTTGAGAGTAGACAAGAATGTTCCAAATTTTGCCCCACATAACTGCTATTCTTCTATTTTCGCTTGTAAACAAGCAAAAAAAGTCGCAAAAAAGAATCGAATGAAAATAAAGCGTAATATGGATCACCGAACGCCAGAAAAGCAGCATGCGTTGCTGAGTAATCTTTTGAAACTTGCAGCTGTGTACACTCGCTCATCAGCTCTTTCAACAATTTGAGTTTTTAAAGTCGCGTAACGGTGAAAGTTTTTCCTTTTCAGTATTTCTATCTTTCAAGAATTGAATTATGCAGTAATATTTCAAAAGCTTTCTCCAAAACTCTGAGAAACGAGGAAACACACAATTTTGTAGACGACCTCCAGCCACTGCATACTATAAAGATGTGTTGCGATAAACGCCTTCCTGGCGCGTGATTAGCTGCCATGCAGCAATGATCCGGCAATGTCAAATTAGCTGTGTTAACAGAAGCCGGTCCGGTGCGATCCGGTTTGGAACGGTCCCGGTCCGGTCCAGTGTAAACGTAGCCCGAGAGAAAAAAATAACCAAAACAGTCGCAAATTGGCCATTCTGACTCTTACCCCGCTTTCCCTATTTGAAATCCTTTTCACTTTTGGTTATTTTAACTACAACACAAGACAAAGTAGTTGGGAAGGTTGTAACCAGAGGATAAGTGTAAGTGATCCTCTTTCGATTTGTTTTGTGAAATTCAATTTAGTTCCCTGAAAGAGAGAGACCCTGGAACGAGGTTGAAGAATAATTTGTTTCTGATTGACATGTGCTGAATGCGTTTAAAGGACCTTTCTGTCAGCACGTTTCTCGTTTAATGCTAAATTAATTGCGGTTTGATATCAGAATCGAGTGAGTGAGTGTTCGAGTGAGCAAATGAGGCCAACAACATAACCTCATTACCATTCGGTAAAAACATTCCCGATTATAGAGAGTTCCTAATTCAAGTTAGCCTTCCCCATTCCTGTACTGTATTCCCCCCTATCAATATTGGTCCCTCATTTCACAACCCTGTGTGTGTAAGGTCGCTTTTCGCTCAACATTGAATAAGCGAGGGGAGTGGAGGCACAACCAGACTTTTGTCTGGGGTTGTAGCTATTTTGGTCGTCCAAATTTATAAAACACTAAGCAAACCTACCGCCAAAATCAATGGAAAATAATAATTCTGAACCGGCCGCCTGCAATGACAGTAGAAATGCAAATATGGCTGTCGTTAATTTTCAGCACCCAGAAGAATTAAAGGCAATACTTTTATCTAATGAAGGTTAAAGGGACATATGACCAAACACATTCAAACGAGGCTAGGCAGGCCAGGGTGGCTTTTTCCCAGATCTCTTAAAACTTGAATGAGTCAGAAATCTGCAGCCTTTCAACCAAAAACACTGAAAACTCTAATTGTAGCATATTATTCCATACATTTTCAAGTGTCAGCATCAGCGTTTTGAGAAACTTAACCAGACAACAGAAATGAATGGAAACCATTTTTGCATAAGGTCTATAAACAATATTTTCGAGGAGAGAAGCTAATCTCCTAGAAACTTTGAAATTTACCAGCGCTTGAGGCAGTTTATAAATTGATTGGTTTCGAAATGTAAAACAATCCACAGTGGACCAATAGTGCCTCGAATTAAGAAAACGTCCCGTTCTCATTATGGATATTATGACTCTACTGCAAGGAACAACTCGTAGTACGGTCGTCTACACAGTGAAGAAGTATCAGGGATACATTGAGAAAGCAAAACAGGTTAGCATGTAGTTAAAGCTACAGTATCGCTAATAAGTTTGATTTATATCAGTAAGAAGTATATTGACATGTCATTCAATCGAACTTTTGTTCCGTTCTGTTTAACAGTCGTACAAAGCTGTGACAAAGCGTAAGTAAGTTCAGGGGCACCCAACAGACCGTTTCGGTAAATATCTGTTCGGAAGACCTCAAATCGCCTACAATTTTCGGATTAAAGCGTGATCAAATTTTGGGGATTTCTTTAGCTCAAACTTTTCTGACATGGGGGAAGTTATGCCTGTTGTTTCTGAGAGAGAAAAATGTCGGTTTGGGGACGAAAAAAAGGCCAGTTACAATTTTCGAAAAGCCAACAGTGACTCGTAAATTCGGATAATAATATTTCGTTCCCTAAAATTTTCTGAAGTTTGGAAGTCCAGCTAGCGTATCCGAAAGGATTTACTTTTCTAAGCGTTTAAAAATAACGCTTTAAATGGCACAGATAGCATAAAAACGGTGTTCTTGGTTCCGACACCTATAGGAAATTTTACTCATTGGGTGCACAAATATAAAAAACGCTCATTTTGAGATATTTTAAAGCAAATTATACGATTCAAGAATTCTGCCCTTCAAAGAGCTCACGATTTTAAGATAGAAATTAACAAACGATTTAAAATTCGAAAACCATTCTTCAGATAAGTTTTATCCATCTTTTATTTGGGTGCTGTCAGTAAGACAGCAAGTAAAGAATTCGCCTATATTCCAGAACCTTAAAGGGTCAGAAATCTGCCGAGCCTCGTGTTCGAAAAATTGCTTCTCAACCCTCGACAACGCCTCTACGTCCAATTCAACAGAAAATCAAGGAAATGGGAAAATCCCCGTTAAACAAACAACTCAATTGTGCCAATTTATCGCTTTCCTTTGTATGTTTTTTTGTTAGCCGCTTTACGTTCTTTACTCCTTTTTGCGTTTTTACCACTTCTGTATTTCAGTTACTCCTTTAATATTCAATACTAATATCAGTGCTATTTGCATTGTGTTGTGTGTTTTGTATCACACCGATCGACATCGCTCGAACGAGTTTTGATAGAGGCAATGTGAGCAACAAAGTAGCCCAACGAACCAACGCTAAAACCCGGACCGCTCACCGACCGCCCCGATTCAAAGTCTAGTTTTCTCTCTAAGCCTTTAGTTTTCAATTCAATTCATTCCTAATAAATTTCTTAAAGAAAACCTTTCACACATACGTAGTGAGACAAGGTAAAATAAGGGCGGTGCATTCCAGTCTGATATCCACTCAGTTACCCAGGTGACATTATTCTAGAAAGAACCACCGTGCGAATTTGAAATTTAAACGCAACAAACAAGTACTTTTTATTTATCCATATTGATCAAAACATGATAGCGAGTTTCTTCTACTAAATCTTCCATCATCAAATCTTCAGAAGCTTTATTTGCGTTTCGACAGATCTGCAAATGGTAGTTTGTGTTTAAACGTCAGATTTATTAGCAAAGACGACTTTGCACTCCAAAAATTTATCACTGTGCTGTACTGTTCATAACGACCGTCGATCGGTTTCGTGAAAAAGACATTTTAACCAAGTAAGCGACTAAAATCATGAACTTATAACTTTAAAATGAAACCCAGATTTGAAAAATAACCACAGGGAACCCGAACGCTGTATTGGCAAAGTTAATAATGAAAATAAAGATATGTTTGTTACCTGTGCTCCTGTGTCTTTCTTTGTCCTTAAAATGGTTGTGCTCTTGTGTCTTTCTTTGTCCTTAAAATGGTATTTGAATCGGTGCGAAAACGGTTTGAGCAAGCCTTGTCTGACGCTCCGTAAATAACGACGCAGTTAACACGTCTCGTATTTCCATTCATGTTATTAACTATTTCTTTCCATATTAACCATTAACACTCCTGGGGAGATAATCTCGTATTTCAATTTAACGGCCACGGGAAAGAGAGAAAGAGCAATGCTCCTTCCTCTCTCTCTCTCTCTCTCTCGCTCTCCCGTTGAGAATTAATAGTTAATAACATGAATGGAAATACGAGACGTGTTAACTGCGTCGTTATTTACGGAGCGTCAGACAAGGCTTGCTCAAACCGTTTTCGCACCGATTCAAATACCATTTTAAGGACAAAGAAAGACACAAGAGCACAACCATTTTAAGGACAAAGAAAGACACAGGAGCACAGGTAACAAACATATCTTTATTTTCATTATTAACTTTGCCAATACAGCGTTCGGGTTCCCTGTGAAATAACCTCAATTATATGACATGTTAATCGCTTTTGTGTAAGAATTTATAGCGATGATTAAAATAACACTGAAATAAAAGAACAAAAAATACCAAAAACGGTCGCAAACCAGTCTTTCTTCTTTTTCCACTTTCTCTGGTTTAGGTCCATGTGTTGAAATGGTTTAATAGTATACTGATCAAACCGGTTGGTAGTGGCAAACTGAATATTTTCGATGTGAGTGAAATAAATTACTTACTTTTGAGATATACCGGCTCCTGAGGCAGTTCGTAAATTGATTGAATTTTAATTCATATGTTCGTAATAGGTTTTTTAAATGTAAAACCGTGTATTTCTATCTAAATTAAAGATTATACCTTGCCTGCTGTTATTTCGTTAACTCCGAAAAGGTAAATTTTACACTAGTTCTAAATTGGCTCACACCACCGCAACTTCTAACGGTTTCTGTAGCAGAAGCAACTTCATTGTTGGAGTATTGCTTATTTGCTCAAACGGGTTGTGATAGAGGCAATAAACCGCCTTCCTTCTCTAACACACAACACAGTGACCCCAGTCAACGCTAAAACCGAGACCGCTCACCGACCGCCCGGTCCTGAGTCAAAGCACTAACCATGTGTATTAGTTCAAGTCTTTATTTTTTTTTTTATTTTCAGTTGAACAATATAATTCTTAGAGAAAACCCTTGTACACAAAAGTAAGACAAAGGAAAACGAGGGGCGGTGCATTCCAGTCTTATCTCCACCCAGTTACCCAGGTGACATCATTCTAAAAAGAACCGCCGCGCGTGTGATCTTGAAATTAAAACGCACCAAACAAGTACATTTTATTTATCCAGCTTGATTATAGAAGTAGTGATTATTATTTATTTCTGAAATCTCCAAAAGCTATTTTTGTGTTTCGACAGAACTATATCGATATGGCCTACGACCTTCGATCTCAAAGGCCACTTTTCTTTAATAAATGCACTGGTTTGTAACTAAACATAGCTCGTCGATCAATCTACCCTATCAACCTTATTCACTACTCGAAAGAGCGCTGCACCTTTATTGCTTTATAAAACTGTGTTCATGTTTCTCTTGTATTTGAATGGCAATACTTTCACAAAGACACTGAGAAACTTTGTTCGTGTTACCTCTTGTATTTCATTCAAAATATTTTTATATCAAATTGTGCATACTTCGTACACGCAAAACGTAATTCTCTCTATATTTCCCTCAGTGTTTTACAGGTAGTTAATAAACGCCGTACAGTTAACAGGGAAAATTAAATAAGCGCCGCGGCGCTTATATTAGTCTTTCATTTACGGTATACAATAAACGAACAACACAAAAGACCGTGCAAAAATATGAGAGCTAGACGCGGGGGAAGCGAAAAGCGACTTTGAGAAGCAACTTTCAATTCATTTCTGTGTCTTAATTGCCTTCAATTTTCCGGCGAGCGTGCTGCCCTCGCGTCTCGCTTGACGTTCTATAAGGGAAAGATGGATCTTCTCATAGATTAGTTTTGCTATATGAATCAGGTCTTTAGTTCATGGATCCGGTGTGTGATATTTTACATGCACTCTTTTTATGTAAGAACGTCTAATTTCGGCCCAGGCTGAACGTTCTTAACTTTTTCGAATATTTTAGCCTGAAAATGTTCTTATTTTTTATTGCCATAAATTCGTTCCAGTAAGCGATATGTATAAATTATGTTCACGTCACAATGTTGGTTACAGGTCAGGATTTGAATAAGGATTGATGATTCATTTAGTATATACATTTTTTCGAGTGAGCAAATGGGGCCAATAACATAACCTCATTACCATTCGGTAAAAACATTCCCGATTATAGAGAGTTCCTAATTCAAGTTAGCCCTCCCCATTCCTGTACTGCTGTAGGATCCCTCCGCTCCATCTATCAATATTGGTCCCTCATTTCACAACCCTGTGTGTGTAAGGTCGCTTTTCGCTCAACATTGAATAGGCGAGGGGAGGGAAGGCACAACCAGACTTTTGTCTGGGGTTGAAGCTATTTTGGTCGTCCAAATTTATAAAACACTGAGCAAACCTACCGCCAAAATCAATGGAAAATAATAATTCTGAACCGGCCGCCTGCAATGACAGTAGAAATGCAAATATGGCTGTCGTTAATTTTCAGCACCCAGAAGAATTAAAGGCAATACTTTTATCTAATGAAGGTTACAGGGACATATGACCAAAAACATGCAAACGAGGCTAGGCAGGCCAGGGTGGCTTTTTCCCAGATCTCTTAAAACTTGAATGAGTCAGAAATCTGCAGCCTTTCAACAAAAAACACTGAAAACTCTAATTGTAGCATATTATTCCATACATTTTCAAGTGTCAGCATCAGCGTTTTGAGAAACTTAACCAGACAACAGAAATGAATGGAAACCATTTTTGCATAAGGTCTATAAACAATATTTTCGAGGAGAGAAGCTAATCTCCTAGAAACTTTGAAATTTACCGGCGCTTGAGGCAGTTTATAAATTGATTGGTTTTGAAATGTAAAACAATCCACAGTGGACCAATAGTGCCTCGAATTAAGAAAACGTCCCGTTCTCATTATGGATATTATGACTCTACTGCAAGGAACAACTCGTAGTACGGTCGTCTACACAGTGAAGAAGTATCAGGGATACATTGTGAAAGCAAAACAGGTTAGCATGTAGTTCAAGCTACAGTATCGCTAATAAGTTTGATTTATATCAGTAGGAAGTATATTGACATGTCATTCAATCGAACTTTTGTTGCGTCCTGTTTTACTGTCGTACAAAGCTGTGACCGAGCGTAAGTGAGTTCTCCGTAATTAGGGGGGACCCAACAGTCCGTTTCGGTAAATATCTGTTCGGAAGACCTAAAATCGCCTACGATTTTCGGTTTAAAGTGTGAAGAAAAACTGGAGATTTCTTTAGCTCAAACTTTCGTGACATGGGGAAAGGTCCGGAAAGTAATGCCTGTTGTTTTCGGAGAGAGAAAAATGCCCGTTTGGGCAAGAAAAAAGGCAAGCTACGGTTTTCGAAAAGACAACAGCGGCTCGTAAATTCGAGTAATAATTATATAACATTCTGCTGCAATTCCTCGAATATAAAAACTTCCCATTTTAAGATATTAACGCAGATATCAGTTAAAGATAGAAATTAACACACGGTTATAAATTCAAAAACCATGTTTCAGATGACTTTTATCCATCTTTGGATGCTGACAGTAAGACAGCAAGCCGTTAGGAATTCGCACATATTCCAGCACCTTAAAGGGTGAGAAATTTGCCGAGCTTCATGTTCGGAAAATTGCTTCTCAATCCTCGACAACGCCTCTGCGTCTAATTCAACTAAAAATCAATTAGGACATACGCAGAAGGTGGGAAAATCCCCGTTAAACAAACAACTTAATTGCATCAATTTATCGCTTTCCTTTGTGTGTTTTTTAGCCTTTTTTTGTATTTTTAGCACTACTGTATTTACTCATTCCTTCTTCTGCTCAACTGAATTCAGTGCTAATTATGCTATTTGCGTTGTGTTTATATTACACCGACTATTGAAGTCGAAATTAAAACCGTAGTTGCGAAGAGTGTCTTTCAAGTTTAAAGTGTGCATTTCATTATTTCTTGTTTGATGTTATTTCGAACAAAAAACTAAAGGAAGATAATACAAACAGCGAAGCTAATAACGGTTTTCACCTTTTAACTAAAGTTGTATGTAAATAGATTTCTATTTATTCATACCACACTCAAAAGTTTGTACATATATACGTCTTTTTATTTGTAATTTTTAAACCATTTTATTTCACGAGAGCGTTTTAACGAGGTACGGCTCCTAACCTCTTCGTGGTAAAATAAATTATATCTGAAAAATTAAATAAAAGTAAAATAAATTATATCTGATGTCTTATGTCATAGCACGAAGCAGCTTTATTGCTCGAACGGGTTTTGATAGCCGAGGCAATGCGAGTCACAAAGTAACCCCAACCAACGCTTAAACCCGGACCGCTCACTGAGTCAAAGCATTAACCATGCACATTTATCACAGGTTTTCTCTCTTGTTGTGATAGAGGCAATGTGAATGTAAACCGCCTTCTTAATAAGTTCTCCGTTCAGGGGGTGGCACCCAACAGACCGTTTCGGTAAATATCTGTTCGGAAGACCTTTAATTGCCTACAATTTTCGGATTAAAGTGTGATACAATTTTGGAGATTTCTTTAAAAAAGGCCAGCTACAATTTTCGAAAAGCCAACAGTGACTCGTAAATTCGGATAATAATATTTCGTAATAATATTTCGGGTAATAATATTTCGTTCCCAAAAATTTTAAGTTTGACGTCCAGCTAGCGTATCCGAAAAGATTCACTTTTCTTAGCGTTTATAGCATAAAAACGGTGTTCTTGGTTCCGACACCTATAGGAAATTTTACTCATTGGGTGCACAAATATAAAAAACGCCCATTTTGAGATATTTTAAAGCAAATTATACGATTCAAGGATTCTGCCCGTCAAAGAGCTCACGATTTTAAGATAGAAATTAACAAACGATTTTAAATTCGAAAACCATGCTTCAGATAAGTTTTATCCATCTTTTATTTGGGTGCTGTCAGGTAAAGGGACAGAAATCTGCCGAGCTCCGTGTTCGAAAATTGCTTTTCAATCCTCGACAACGCCTCTACGTCCAATTCAACAGAAAATCAAGGAAATGAGAAAATCCCCGTTAAACAAACAACTCAATTGTGCCAATTTATCGCTTTCCTTTGTATGTTTTTTTTTTGTTAGCCGCTTTACGTTTTTTACTCCTTTTTGCGTTTTTAGCACTTCTGTATTTCAGTTACTTTTTCCTTTCTACTTTAATATTCAGTACTAATATCAGTGCTATTTGCATTGTGTTGTGTGTTTTGTATCACACCGATCGACATCGCTCGAACGAGTTTTGATATAGAGGCAATGTGAGCCACTAAGTAGCCCCAACGAACCAACGCTTTAACCCGGACCGCTAACCGACCGCCCCGATTCAAAGTCTAGTTTTCTCTTTAAGCCTTTAGTTTTCAATTCAATTCATTCCTAATAAATTTCTTAAAGAAAACCTTTCACACATAGGTAGTGAGACAAGGTAAAATAGGGGCGGTGCATTCCAGTCTGATATCCACTCAGTTACCCAGGTGACATTATTCTAGAAAGAACCACCGTACGAATTTGAAATTTAAACGCAACAAACAAGTACTTTTTATTTAACCATATTGATCACAACATGATAGCGAGCTTCTTCTACTAAATCTTCCATCATCAAATCTTCAGAAGCTTTATTTGCGTTTCGACAGATCTGCAAATGGTAGTTTGTGTTTAAACGTCAGATTTACAGATATTAACAAGCGTCATAACAGACCTATACACTTTCTTCAACTGTAATTAAATGTCCCGAGAACAATAGGCATTCTACGCTATGTTAGCAAAGACGACTTTGCACTCCAAAAATTTATCACTGTGCTGTACTGTTCATAACGACCGTCGATCGGTTTCGTGAAAAAGACATTTTAACCAAGTAAGCGACTAAAATCATGAACTTATAACTTTAAAATGAAACCCAGATTTGAAAAATAACCTCAATTATATGACATGTTAATCGCTTTTGTGTATGAATTTATAGCGATGATTAAAATAACACTGAAATAAAAGAACAAAAAATACCAAAAACGGTCGCCAACCAGTCTTTCTTCTTTTTCCACTTTCTCTGTGTTAGGTCCAAGTGTTGAAATGGTTTAATAGTATATTGATCGAACCGGTTGGTAGTGGCAAACTGAATATTTTCGATCTGAGTGAAATAAATTACTTACTTTTGAGATATACCGGCTCCTGAGGCAGTTCGTGAATGGATTGAATTTTAATTCATATGTTCGCAATAGGTTTTTAAAATGTAAAACCGTGTGTTTCTATCTAAATTAAAGATTATATCTGCCTGCTGTTATTTCGTTAACTCCGAAAAGGTAAATTTTACACTAGTTCTAAATTGGCTTACACCACCGCAACTTCTAACGGTTTCTGTAGCAGAAGCAACTTCATTGTTTGAGTATTGCTTATTTGCTCAAACGGGTTGTGATAGAGGTAATGTGAATGTAAACCGCCTTCTCTGACACACAACACAGTGACCCCAGTCAACGCTAAAACCGAGACCGCTCACCGACCGCCCGGTCCTGAGTCAAAGCACTAACCATGTGTATTAGTTCAAGTCTTTACTCTCTTTTATTTTCAGTTGAACAATATAATTCTTAGAGAAAACCCTTTTACACAAAAGTAAGACAAAGGAAAACGAGGGGCGGTGCATTCCAGTCTTATCTCCACCCAGTTACCCAGGTGACATCATTCTAAAAAGAACCGCCGCGCGTGTGATCTTGAAATTAAAACGCACCAAACAAGTACATTTTATTTATCCAGCTTGATTATAGAAGTAGTGATTATTATTTATTTCTGAAATCTCCAAAAGCTATTTTTGTGTTTCGACAGAACTATATCGATATGGCCTACGACCTTCGATCTCAAAGGGCAGACACTTTTCTTTAATAAATGCACTGGTTTGTAACTAAACATAGCTCGTAGATCAATCTACCCTATCAACCTTATTCACTACTCGAATAAGCGCTGCACCTTTATTGCTTTATAAAACTGTGTTCATGTTTCTCTTTTATTTGAATGGCAACACTTTCACAAAGAAACTGAGAAACTTTGTTCGTGTTACCTCTTGTATTTCATTCAAAGTATTTTTATATCAAATTGTGCATACTTCGTGCACGCATAACATAATTCTCTCTATATTTCCCTCAGTGTTTTACAGGTAGTTAAAATAAGCGCCGCTCTCGAATAAACGCCGTACAGTTAACAGGGAAAATTAAATAAGCGCCAAAATCAATGGAAAATAATAATTCTGAACCGGCCGCCTGCAATGACAGTAGAAATACAAATATGGCTGTCGTTAATTTTTCAGCACCCAGAAGAATTAAGGGCTATACCTTTATCTAATGAAGGTTACAGGGACATATGACCAAAAACATGCAAACGAGGCTAAGCAGGCCAGGGTGGCTTTTTCCCAGATCTCTTAAAATTTGAATGAGTCAGAAATCTGCAGCCTTCCAACCAAAAACACTGAAAACTCTAATTGTAGCATATTATTGCATAAATTTTCAAGTGTCAGCATCAGCGTTTTGAGAAACTTAACCAGACAACAGAAATGAATGGAAACCATTTTTGCATAAGGTCTATAAACAATATTTTCGAGGAGAGAAGCTTATCTCCTAGATACTTTGAAATTTACCGGCGCTTGAGGCAGTTTATAAATTGATTGGTTTTGAAATGTAAAACAATCCACAGTGGACCAATAGTGCCTCGAATTAAGAAAACGTCCCGTTCTCATTATGGATATTATGACTCTACTGCAAGGAACAACTCGTAGTACGGTCGTCTACACAGTGAAGAAGTATCAGGGATACATTGTGAAAGCAAAACAGGTTAGCATGTAGTTCAAGCTACAGTATCGCTAATAAGTTTGATTTAGTAAGAAGTATATTGACATGTCATTCAATCGAACTTTTGTTGCGTCCTGTTTTACAGTCGTACAAAGCTGTGACCGAGCGTAAGTGAGTTCTCCGTAATTAGGGGGGACCCAACAGACCGTTTCGGTAAATATCTGTTCGAAAGACCTAAAATCGCCTACGATTTTCGGTTTAAAGTGTGAAGAAAAACTGGAGTTTTCTTTAGCTCAAACTTTTGTGACATGGGGAAAGGTCCGGAAAGTAATGCCTGTTGTTTTCGGAGAGAGAAAAATGCCGGTTTGGGCAAGAAAAAAGGCAAGCCACGGTTTTCGAAAAGGCAACAGCGGCTCGTTAATTCGAGTAATAATTATATAACATTCTGCTGCAATTCCTCGAATATAAAAACTTCCCATTTTAAGATATTAACGCAGATATCAGTTTAAGATAGAAATAAACACACGGTTATAAATTCAAAAACCATGTTTCAGATGACTTTTATCCATCTTTGGATGCTGACAGTAAGACAGCAAGCCGTTAGGAATTCGCACACATTCCAGCACCTTAAAGGGTGAGAAATTTGCCGAGCTTCGTGTTCGGAAAATTGCTTCTCAATCCTCGACAACGCCTCTGCGTCTAATTCAACTAAAAATCAATTAGGACATACGCAGAAGGTGGGAAAATTCCCGTTAAACAAACAACTTAATTGCATCAATTTATCGCTTTCCTTTGTGTGTTTTTTAGTCTTTTTTGTGTTTTTAGCACTACTGTATTTACTCATTCCTTCTTCTGTTCAACTGAATTCAGTGCTAATTATGCTATTTGCGTTGTGTTTATATTACACCGACTATTGAAGTCGAAATTAAAAGCGTAGTTGCGAAGAGTGTCTTTCAAGTTTAAAGTGTGCATTTCATTATTTCTTGTTTGATGTTATTTCGAACAAAAAACTAAAGGTAGATAATACAAACAGCGAACTAGCTAATAACGGTTTTCACCTTTTAACTAAAGTTATATTTTAAATAGATTTCTATTTATTCATACCACACTCAAAAGTTTGTACATATATACGTCTTTTTATTTGTAATTTTTAAACCATCTTATTTCACGAGAGCGTTTTAACTAGGTACGGCTCCTAACCTCTTCGTGGTAAAATAAATTATTTCTGAAAAATAAAATAAAAGTAAAATAAATTATATCTGATGTCTTATGTCATAGCACAAAGCAGCTTTATTGCTCGAACGGGTTTTGATAGCCGAGGCAATGCGAGTCACAAAGTAACCCCAACCAACTCTTAAATCCGGACCGCTCACTGAGTCAAAGCATTTACCATGCACATTTATCACAGGTTTTCTCTCTTGTTGTGATAGAGGCAATGTGAATGTAAACCGCCTTCTCTAACACACAACACAGTGACCCCAGTCAACGCTAAAACCGAGACCGCTCACCGACCGCCCGGTCCTGAGTCAAAGCACTAACCATGTGTATTAGTTTAAGTCTTTACTCTCTTTTATTTTCAGTTGAACAATATAATTCTTAGAGAAAACCCTTTTACACAAAAGTAAGACAAAGGAAAACGAGGGGCGGTGCATTCCAGTCTTATCTCCACCCAGTTACACGGGTGACACCATTCTAAAAAGAACCGCCTCGCGTGTGATCTTGAAATTAAAACGCACCAAACAAGTACATTTTATTTATCCAGTTTGATCATAGAAGTAGTGATTATTATTTATTACTGAAATCTCCAAAAGCTATTTTTGTGTTTCGACAGAACTATATCGATATGGCCTACGACCTTCGATCTCAAAGGCCAAACACTTTTCTTTAATAAATGGACTGGTTTGTAACTAAACATAGCTCGTCGATGAATCTACCCTATCTACCTTATTTACTACTCGAATAAGCGCTGCACCTTTATTGCTTTATAAAACTGTGTTCATGTTCCTCTTGTATTTGAATGGCAATACTTTCACAAAGAAACTGAGAAACTTTGTTCGTGTTACCTCTTGTATTTCATTCAAAATATTTTTATATCAAATTGTGCATACTTCGTACACGCATAACATAATTCTCTCTATATTTCCCTCAGTGTTTTACAGGTAGTTAAAATAAGCGCCGCTCTCGAATGAACGCCGTACAGTTAACAGGGAAAATTAAATAAGCGCCAAAATCAATGGAAAATAATATATCTGAACCGGCCGCCTGCAATGACAGTAGAAATGCAAATATGGCTGTCGTTAATTTGCAGCACCCAGAAGAATTAAAGGCAATACTTTAATCTAAGGTTACAGGGACATATGACCAAACACATTCAAACGAGGCTAGGCAGGCCAGGGTGGCTTTTTCCCAGATCTCTTAAAACTTGAATGAGTCAGAAATCTGCAGCCTTTCAACCAAAAACACTGAAAACTCTAATTGTAGCATATTATTCCATACATTTTCAAGTGTCAGCATCAGCGTTTTGAGAAACTTAACCAGACAACAGAAATGAATGGAAACCATTTTTGCATAAGGTCCATAAACAATATTTTCGAGGAGAGAATCTAATCTCCTAGATACTTTGAAATTTACCGGCGCTTGAGGCAGTTGATAAATTGATTGGTTTTGAAATGTAAAACAATCCACAGTGGACCAATAGTGCCTCGAATTAAGAAAACGTCCTGTTCTCATTGTGGATATTATGACTCTACTGCAAGGAACAACTCGTAGTACGGTCGTCTACACAGTGAAGAAGTATCAGGGATACATTGAGAAAACAAAACAGGTTAGCATGTAGTTCAAGCTACAGTATCGCTAATAAGTTTGATTTATATCAGTAAGAAGTATATTGACATGTCATTCAATCGAACTTTTGTTCCGTTCTGTTTAACAGTCGTACAAAGCTGTGACAAAGCGTAAGTAAGTTCTCCGTTCAGGGGGTGGCACCCAACAGACCGTTTCGGTAAATATCTGTTCGGAAGACCTTTAATTGCCTACAATTTTCGGATTAAAGCGTGATACAATTTTGGAGATTTCTTTAAAAAAGGCCAGCTACAATTTTCGAAAAGCCAACAGTGACTCGTAAATTCGGATAATAATATTTCGTAATAATATTTCGGGTAATAATATTTCGTTCCCAAAAATTTTAAGTTTGACGTCCAGCTAGCGTATCCGAAAAGATTCACTTTTCTTAGCGTTTATAGCATAAAAACGGTGTTCTTGGTTCCGACACCTATAGGAAATTTTACTCATTGGGTGCACAAATATAAAAAACGCCCATTTTGAGATATTTTAAAGCAAATTATACGATTCAAGGATTCTGCCCGTCAAAGGGCTCACGATTTTAAGATAGAAATTAACAAACGATTTTAAATTCGAAAACCATGCTTCAGATAAGTTTTATCCATCTTTTATTTGGGTGCTGTCAGGTAAAGGGACAGAAATCTGCCGAGCTCCATTGTTCGAAAATTGCTTTTCAATCCTCGACAACGCCTCTACGTCCAATTCAACAGAAAATCAAGGAAATGAGAAAATCCCCGTTAAACAAACAACTCAATTGTGCCAATTTATCGCTTTCCTTTGTATGTTTTTTTTTTGTTAGCCGCTTTACGTTTTTTACTCCTTTTTGCGTTTTTAGCACTTCTGTATTTCAGTTACTTTTTCCTTTCTCCTTTAATATTCAGTACTAATATCAGTGCTATTTGCATTGTGTTGTGTGTTTTGTATCACACCGATCGACATCGCTCGAACGAGTTTTGATAGAGGCAATGTGAGCAACAAAGTAGCCCCAACGAACCAACGCTTAAACCCGGACCGCTCACCGACCGCCCCGATTCAAAGTCTAGTTTTCTCTTTAAGCCTTTAGTTTTCAATTCAATTCATTCCTAATAAATTTCTTAAAGAAAACCTTTCACACATAAGTAGTAAAAGAGACAAGGTAAAATAGGGGCGGTGCATTCCAGTCTGATATCCACTCAGTTACCCAGGTGACATAATTCTAGAAAGAACCACTGTGCAAATTTGAAATTTAAACGCAACAAACAAGTATTTTTTATTTATCCATATTGATCAAAACATGATAGCGAGCTTCTTCTACTAAATCTTCCATCATCAAATCTTCAGAAGCTTTATTTGCGTTTCGACAGATCTGCAAATGGTAGTTTGTGTTTAAACGTCAGATTTACAGATATTAACAAGCGTCAGAACAGACCTATACACTTTCTTCAACTGTAAGTAAATGTCCCGAGAACAATAGGCATTCTACGCTATGTAAGCAAAGACGACTTTGCACTCCAAAAATTTATCACTGTGCTATACTGTTCATAACGACCGTCGATCGGTTTCGTGAAAAAGACATTTTAACCAAGTAAGCGACTAAAATCATGAACTTATAACTTTAAAATGAAACCCAGATTTGAAAAATAACCTCAATTATATGACATGTTAATCGCTTTTGTGTATGAATTTATAGCGATGATTAAAATAACACTGAAATAAAAGAACAAAAAATACCAAAAACGGTCGCCAACCAGTCTTTCTTCTTTTTCCACTTACTCTGTGTTAGGTCCAAGTGTTGAAATGGTTTAATAGTATATTGATCGAACCGGTTGGTAGTGGCAAACTGAATATTTTCGATCTGAGTGAAATAAATTACTTACTTTTGAGATATACCGGCTCCTGAGGCAGTTCGTGAATGGATTGAATTTTAATTCATATGTTCGCAATAGGTTTTTTAAAATGTAAAACCGTGTGTTTCTATCTAAATTAAAGATTATATCTTGCCTGCTGTTATTTCGTTAACTCCGAAAAGGTAAATTTTACACTAGTTCTAAATTGGCTCACACCACCGCAACTTCTAACGGTTTCTGTAGCAGAAGCAACTTCATTGTTGGAGTATTGCTTATTTGCTCAAACGGATTGTGATAGAGGCAATGCGAATGTAAACCGCCTTCTCTAACACACAACACAGTGACCCCAGTCAACGCTAAAACCGAGACCGCTCACCGACCGCCCGGTCCTAAGTCAAAGCACTAACCATGTGTATTAGTTCAAGTCTTTACTCTCTTTTATTTTCAGTTGAACAATATAATTCTTAGAGAAAACCCTTTTACACAAAAGTAAGACAAAGGAAAACGAGGGGCGGTGCATTCCAGTCTTATCTCCACCCAGTTACCCAGGTGACATCATTCTAAAAAGAACCGCCGCGCGTGTGATCTTGAAATTAAAACGCACCAAACAAGTACATTTTATTTATCCAGCTCGATTATAGAAGTAGTGATTATTATTTATTACTGAAATCTCCAAAAGCTATTTTTGTGTTTCGACAGAACTATATCGATATGGCCTACGACCTTCGATCTCAAAGGCCACTTTTCTTTAATAAATGCAATGGTTTGTAACTAAACATCAGTCGTCGATCAATCTACCCTATCAACCTTATTCACTGCTCGAATAAGCGCTGCACCTTTATTGCTTTATAAAACTGTGTTCATGTTTCTCTTGTATTTGAATGGCAATACTTTCACAAAGAAATTGAGAAACTTTGTTCGTGTTACCTCTTGTATTTCATTCAAAATATTTTTATATCAAATTGTGCATACTTCGTACACGCATAACATAATTCTCTCTATATTTCCCTCAGTGTTTTACAGGTAGTTAAAATAAGCGCCGCTCTCGAATAAACGCCGTACAGTTAACAGGGAAAATTAAATAAGCGCCGCGGCGCTTAGTCTTTCATTTACGGTACTGATTACAATAAACGAACAACACAAAAGACCGTGCAAAAATATGAGAGCTAGACGCGGGGGAAGCGAAAAGCGACTTTGAGAAGCAACTTTCAATTCATTTCTGTGTCTTAATTGCCTTCAATTTTCCGGCGAGCGTGCTGCCCTCGCGTCTCGCTTGACGTTCTATAAAGGAAAGATGGATCTTCTCATTGATTAGTTTTGCTATATGAATCAGGTCTTTAGTTCATGGATCCGGTGTGTAATATTTTACATGCACTCTTTTTATGTAAGAACGTCTAATTTCGGCCCAGGCTGAACGTTCTTAACTTTTTCGAATATTTTAGCCTGAAAATGTTCTTATTTTTTATTGCCATAAATTCGTTCCAGTAAGCGATATGTATAAATTATGTTCACGTCACAATGTTGGTTACAGGTCAGGATTTAAATAAGGATTGATGATTCATTTAGTATATACATTTTTTCGAGTGAGCAAATGGGGCCAATAACATAACCTCATTACCATTCGGTAAAAACATTCCCGATTATAGAGAGTTCCTAATTCAAGTTAGCCCTCCCCATTCCTGTACTGCTGTAGGATCCCTCCGCTCCCCCTATCAATATTGGTCCCTCATTTCACAACCCCGTGTGTTTAAGGTCGCTTTTCGCTTAACATTGAATAGGCGAGGGGAGGGAAGGCACAACCAGACTTTTGTCTGGGGTTGTAGCTATTTTGGTCGTCCAAATTTATAAAACACTGAGCAAACCTACCGCCAAAATCAATGGAAAATAATAATTCTGAACCGGCCGCCTGCAATGACACTAGAGATGCAAATATGGCTGTCGTTAATTTTCAGCACCCAGAAGAATTAAAGGCAATACTTTTATCTAATGAAGGTTACAGGGACATATGACCAAAAACATGCAAACGAGGCTAGGCAGGCCAGGGTGGCTTTTTCCCAGATCTCTTAAAACTTGAATGAGTCAGAAATCTGCAGCCTTTCAACCAAAAACACTGAAAACTCTAATTGTAGCATATTATTGCATAAATCTTCAAGTGTCAGCATCAGCGTTTTGAGAAACTTAACCAGACAACAGAAATGAATGGAAACCATTTTTGCATAAGGTCTATAAACAATATTTTCGAGGAGAGAAGCTAATCTCCTAGATACTTTGAAATTTACCGGCGCTTGAGGCAGTTTATAAATTGATTGGTTTTGAAATGTAAAACAATCCACAGTGGACCAATAGTGCCTCGAATTAAGAAAACGTCCCGTTCTCATTATGGATATTATGACTCTACTGCAAGGAACAACTCGTAGTACGGTCGTCTACACAGTGAAGAAGTATCAGGGATACATTGAGAAAGCAAAACAGGTTAGCATGTAGTTCAAGCTACAGTATCGCTAATAAGTTTGATTTATATCAGTAAGAAGTATATTGACATGTCATTCAATCGAACTTTTGTTGCGTCCTGTTTTACAGTCGTACAAAGCTGTGACCGAGCGTAAGTGAGTTCTCCGTAATTTGGGGGGACCCAACAGACCGTTTCGGTAAATATCTGTTCGAAAGACCTAAAATCGCCTACGATTTTCGGTTTAAAGTGTAAAGAAAAACTGGAGATTTCTTTAGCTCAAACTTTCGTGACATGGGGAAAGGTCCGGAAAGTAATGCCTGTTGTTTTCGGAGAGAGAAAAATGCCCGTTAACGTTTGGGCAAGAAAAAATGCAAGCTACGGTTTTCGAAAAGGCATCAGCGGCTCGTAAATTCGAGTAATAATTATATAACATTCTGCTGCAATTCCTCGAATATAAAAACTTTCCATTTTAAGATATTAACGCAGATATCAGTTAAAGATAGAAATTAACACACGGTTATAAATTCAAAAACCATGTTTCAGATGACTTTTATCCATCTTTGGATGCTGACAGTAAGACAGCAAGCCGTTAGGAATTCGCACATATTCCAGCACCTTAAAGGGTGAGAAATTTGCCGAGCTTCATGTTCGGAAAATTGCTTCTCAATCCTCGACAACGCCTCTACGTCTAATTCAACTAAAAATCAATTAGCACATACGCAGAAGGTGGGAAAATCCCCGTTAAACAAACAACTTAATTGCATCAATTTATCGCTTTCCTTTGTGTGTTTTTTAGTCTTTTTTTGTGTTTTTAGCACTACTGTATTTACTCATTCCTTCTTCTGTTCAACTGATTTCAGTGCTAATTATGCTATTTGCGTTGCGTTTATATTACACCGACTATTGAAGTCGAAATTAAAACCGTAGTTTCGAAGAGTGTCTTTCAAGTTTAAAGTGTGCATTTCATTATTTCTTGTTTGATGTTATTTCGAACAAAAAAACTAAAGGTAGATAATACATACAGCGAAGCTAATAACGGTTTTCACCTTTTAACTAAAATTGTATTTAAATAGATTTCTATTTATTCATACCCCACTCAAAAGTTTGTACATATATACGTCTTTTTATTTGAAAATTTTAAACCATTTTATTTCACGAGAGCGTTTAAACGAGGTACGGCTCCTAACCTCTTCGTGGTAAAATAAATTATATCTGATGTCTTATGTCATAGCACAAACAGCTTTATTGCTCGAACGGGTTTTGATAGCCGAGGCAATGCGAGTCACAAAGTATTCCCAACCAACGCTTAAACCCGAACCGCTCACTGAGTCAATGCATTAACCATGCACATTTATCACAGGTTTTCTCTCTTGTTGTGATAGACGCAATGTGAATGTAAACCGCCTTCTCTAACACACAACACAGTGACCCCAGTCAACGCTAAAACCGAGACCGCTCACCGACCGCCCGGTCCTGAGTCAAAGCACTAACCATGTGTATTAGTTCAAGTCTTTACTCTCTTTTATTTTCAGTTGAACAATATAATTCTTAGAGAAAACCCTTTTACACAAAAGTAAGACAAAGGAAAACGAGGGGCGGTGCATTCCAGTCTTATCTCCACCCAGTTACCCAGGTGACATCATTCTAAAAAGAACCGCCGCGCGTGTGATCTTGAAACTAAAACGCACCAAACAAGTACATTTTATTTATCCAGTTTGATCATAGAAGTAGTGATTATTATTTATTACTGAAATCTCCAAAAGCTATTTTTGTGTTTCGACAGAAGTATATCGATATGGCCTACGACCTTCGATCTCAAAGGGCAGACACTTTTCTTTAATAAATGCACTGGTTTGTAACTAAACATAGCTCGTCGATCAATCTACCCTATCTACCCTATTCACTACTTGAAAGAGCGCTGCACCTTTATTGCTTTATAAAACTGTGTTCATGTTCCTCTTGTATTTGAATGGCAACACTTTCACAAAGAAACTGAGAAACTTTGTTCGTGTTACCTCTTGTATTTCATTCAAAGTATTTTTATATCAAATTGTGCATACTTCGTACACGCATAACATAATTCTCTCTATATTCCCCTCAGTGTTTTACAGGTAGTTAAAATAAGCGCCGCTCTCGAATAAACGCCGTACAGTTAACAGGGAAAATTAAATAAGCGCCGCGGCGCTTAGTCTTTCATTTACGGTACTGATTACAATAAACGAACAACACAAAAGACCGTGCAAAAATATGAGAGCTAGACGCGGGGGAAGCGAAAAGCGACTTTGAGAAGCAACTTTCAATTCATTTCTGTGTCTTAATTGCCTTCAATTTTCCGGCGAGCGTGCTGCCCTCGCGTCTCGCTTGACGTTCTATAAGGGAAAGATGGATCTTCTCATAGATTAGTTTTGCTATATGAATCAGGTCTTTAGTTCATGGATCCGGTGTGTGATATTTTACATGCACTCTTTTTATGTAAGAACGTCTAATTTCGGCCCAGGCTGAACGTTATTAACTTTTTAGAAGATTTTAGCCTGAAAATGTTCTTATTTTTTATTGCCATAAATTCGTTCCAGTAAGCGATATGTATAAATTATGTTCACGTCACAATGTTGGTTACAGGTCAGGATTTAAATAAGGATTGATGATTCATTTAGTATATACATTTGTCACTCATTTATTCTTAACCAAATTTCAGCCTTGGGCACGTTCTTTTTTGGCCTTTTTCAGCCTCGACGTTCTTGTAAAAGAAATTCTTATAAGAAAAGAGTGTGTTGACATGATAAGGAAAATTCAGATGTTGAATTGATATGAGAAAATTACACTAAGCTAAACAATAAAACAAATGACAGTGTCAAGGAACATTTTAAGAAGAGAAGACATTTTTTCTCTCTTTAGATCCGATCATCATGAAGGCTATTTTTGTGTTGATGCTGGCGATTTTCATTGTTTGTGGGATGTCAGCACAAGCTGCTGATGAAGGTAGGTTCTATGTCAATTACGGTTTGTTTTCTGGTTTTGTACCACGGAGCGCGCTTGTAGCACATTCTCCGAGAATCAAGAGGATTTAGAAACATATAATTAGGATGCTGGAATTCAAGACGGACAAAATCCTCTCCATGAACGTTTACGGCTTATGAATGGGTTAACGAAAAACTAAAGGGGATGTTGCCTCATCTCAATTCATTAAAGGAGCTACGCCACAGGAATTTTGCAAATTTTTGGTTTAAACTGTTCTGTAATGAGTGGTAGGCAACTTATCCTATGAAAACCATTGTTTTTGAATATCTAAAGGAAAAGATATAACCTTAATTTAATCAAACCACGAGTGTAAATATCTATTTTTTGAAGACGGGCGAAAACAACTTTATAATTTTTTAGTGCTATTAAGAAAACATTTTCAAAAAAAACAATACCAAAAAAAAGTGGTTGAACAATATTTTAGCAGCGTTAAGTTACCATTTTTTCAATGTACCCTTTAGTAACGTAACGAGGGAGAGGGGGGAGGGGAGGGAAAGGGATTATTGGATGTAAGAGAGAGCTGGGCGTAATAGAACTTCCACGGTACACTACTGACGTTGAAAGCCAAGGCCTTTATTGGACATTAAAGTCACTTCTCTGAGTTAAGTTTATAAAACTAGGAACATTTGGTATATTTATTGTATTTATGGAGGACACATTCATTTTATCTGGGTACATTTTTCATAACATAAGGTGGTTGACTTGTGCAAATTTTCTTTCAGCCATTCAGAAAACCGAGCAAGCTCGTGACTATAACTGTGACATGGAGTGCTATTTCGCCTGCGTGGAAGAGCGCGGTATCCCAGGGGTCAAGCGGAATAAGGACTGGGGACCCTGTGATGAGAAATGTTGCTGGCTAGCATAGACTCTGCAGGTAGCTGGGTAGGAACACATGGCCACAAGATTTACCTTTACCTTTAAAAATCTGTTTGTTTGTTTGTTTGCCTCCTCTTTCTTCTATTTATTTATTTGTGTACCGTATTTTCTCGATCAAACGCCGGACCCCGATTAAACGAAGGCCTCGTATAAACGCCGGGTCAAAATTGCTAGTTTTTAAATAAACGCCGGGGGCGTTTGTTCGAGGTCCCGGCGTTTATTTGAGGTCAAGCTAACAAGTAAATATATTCTGTTTGTCACAAATCTCGATTGCAACATAAACTATCTAATCCGTAATAGTGCACCTTTGGGAAATAATCACCATTGGATACCCAGGGACACTTTTTCGGGGCAGAACGAAGAGAAAAATTGTCCCGCCTTGACAAAATGCCGCTTGGTCTCGCAGCGCGGTAACAATAAATCAATCTGAAAAAATTGGCAGAAAATTGCTGTCCGTTAATAAACGCCGGGCCGGGTTCACGAAGTCAAGTTTGAAATAAACGCCGGGGGCGTTTATTTGAGAAAATACGGTATTTATTAACTTTTTTTTTATTTTCTCTTCCATGAAAAGTATTTCATGTTTGTTTCTTAACATATCGAAATTCTATAATAAAGAACTGATGGACTCAAAGAGCTCGTTTCTTAAATAAAGGGTAAATAAAGGGTGGGTTTTTACTGCTTATACTGTTGCTATGGTAATCTTTTGCATCACAAACTCTACCACGACTTACCATAAGTTCGCCATTTTTAGACATTTATTTGATACCATTATTACTGCTTCAATTAGCCATGTTCGAAACGAACGGGGACTGAGTACAAATATTCAATATCGATTGAATTGAAAAATCGGGCCTTTCATCTGAAAGCGCATCCAAAAATTAGTAACTTAACTAAATTTGAGAGTTTTTGGTTTAAACGCAAAGGCATGGTACTCTTTTCAAAATCGATAAATTAAGAAAGCTTTATACTAAGTGACGGACCATTATTTTCTTAGAGGGGGGGGGGGGATGAAAAAGTTTCCTCTGCAAACTTTTTTTTTTAGTTTATGCACCTCTGCAAACATTTTTTTCGAAACTCTTACTATTTTTTGTTATACATATCATGTTTGCAAACAATTTATTTTGTCTTTCCAGGCCCTGCAAACAAATTGTTTTTCCCCCTCTATGTGTTTAAACCAATAACAGTCAAATTTTGTAAATAAACTAATTTTTGGATGCTCTTTCAGATGTTAGGGTTCATTTTTCAATTTAATCATTTTTTTAAATTCGTACCCAGTCCCCTGCTCGTTAAGAACATAGCTACCTTGGTAGGACGGAACCATTGCCGCAAAAGCGGTACTAATTAATCATCTTGTTCTCATAGAATAAGGCATTTTTTTTGTTTCTGCAAGTAGTCATCTGCGAAAAGTTAATTTTTTTTTCTGCTTCTTCCTTTACAGGCCTTGCTTCAACATATATCTTGGAACAAAACTGTAGAACTGTCCTTCACGGAAAATATAAAATATTTTAGGGCTGGGATAATAAAAGTCAGTTAAAATGTGAGCAAATCTAGTCATTGTGTTCATTTCGACCCGCGCGGGAAAATCTGATAAAGCATAAAAAATTTGGATTACTTGAAACATCATTCAAACAGTTCAAAAGATGTTTCTGATCCCAATGTGTAATTGGTTTTCATTTCTTTCTTTTTTTCGCTAAAAAAACCCTTAAAAAATCTCATCTCTTTATACATAGCTCGTCGACACTGGGGATGAATATCGCTTCTCCTTTTGGATGGAATATATCAAACACGAGCGACAGTGTTTCATCGATCAGGATATCCAAACACCGAGAAGAGAGTTGAAAATATGACGCGCAAAGGAGTATTTTTGACGAAATTCGAGGTGTTTGGATAGCCGATGAAACACTGTCTTGAGTGTTTGATATATCTTCTCAATCGAAACAAAACCTACGGAGTAAACGGAGAAACAAAATTGTATCTTCAGTCTATGCTTATTTAGACCTGGTAGTCAAACCTCCTTTATGGTTATGATTTTCTTTGTTTTAACTTAATAAATTATTAATGAGTTTTAAAAGGAATATATATATCTTATTAACCACGCGCGAGGGCCGTACTGGGCGAATATTGGCCTGAGGTCTTGACAGTACGGATCGAGCGCAGCGAGGTCCGTACAAAAAAGACCGAGGGCCAATATTCGCCCAGTACGGTCCCGAGCAAGCTTGGTTAATAAGAGATTTATTACACGACTTGAAACTTTGTGTAGTGAGAATTGCTACCCGGTAGATGTCGTGGAAAACAATGTGCGGCAAAACTTTCACTTGCGCTATTAAAAGGAGTTATAATTATTTCTGTGTTTAAGGTCATTTCGTTTTCAAAGCAATAAAAACTCCAAAAAATCTTGCGAAAAAAATCTTGCAAAAATCTTGCGCTAAATCGCGCGGAAATTAGCGCGGAATCATCCGGGACAAAACCCGGTCCGATACTTGGAAAATATCGGCCCTCGCGGGACCGGAAATAAAGTTATCTGATTGGCTGATTAGTTATTGACCCTCGGGCCGCCTTAGTCGTGTAATAATACTTATTACAGGTTAGCTCATAAATAAGAACACAACAGAATGATCGTGACCAGTGCACAAGCCAGCCTTTAAGTTCGGAGTGACCAGGCGCTAAATCAGAGCGTTAAAAGTTTATTTTGTAATGTTCAATTCAGCGCAGCGAACGAGTGGGATATCGCTTTGAACACGAGAAGATAAATTTCATATCTCCAAGCAACCATGTAATATTTTGCTTATTATATAAACCTACTAATTACGATGTTTTTTGATTTTCCGAAGATTGCCGACCATTTACCTAAGATTTCCGAAGATTTGCAAATGCTGTCCGAAGGTCGTACGAATGATTCCGAACATTTTCCGAACTTTCCCGAAAATTTCCGAAGATATCCGAAGATTGCCGAAGATTGCCGAGGAAGATCCGAAGATGTTTCGACTTAATATCGATTTACTTTTGCTCATTCAGCATTGAAACAGGGCAAACTTGTCAGAAAATGTTTCGAAATCGATATCTTCGCTCTTGTGAAAATAACATGTTATTTTCACGTGTGAAAATATGATTTTTTCGCGCGAAAGATTTAACAAATAAAGAAGCCTAAGCCATGTTTTATACTGTCATAAAACACGACGGGCATTTGAGAACACGAGTAAAACATGGCTTAGGCTTCTTTATTTGCTTTATGATATAGATTTTAGATACCGCGAGTGAAACGTTTAATTAAAAATATGCACAACAAGAGCGAGTAAACAAAGATGAAAAGCAGAAAATAGTTTACGGGAAGACCAGAAAACTGACACAATTTCATTCAGTGTTCGACATAAAATAAGGCTAAACATTTCAGGTAAATTTGTTTACCTTTCAATCTTGGTCTTGTCTTTATGAACTTCAATAAACTTCACCGACTCTGAATGCAATTTCGTCTCAGCATAATATAATAGTCTCGATGGCAGCCGTCCCTTGCTTCGTTCGGCTTGAACAAGCCGTATAATTTCCAAAAAAGCTATTGCTTCGGATCTTCCCGTAAACCATAATTGTTGTCACAATCAAGTTCCAGCATGAATAGACGATTTAAGTAGAGATTGTCGAAGCAAATCTTCGAAAGAAAACTCTCTCGCTCGCTTTCCTTGCGAGTTTCATTCAACTCAAGAAGTGAACACCGCGGCACAAATTTTCCCGCCTCATAATTTTACTTCGTTTACATACTCTGATCGTTTTATACTCTGATAAAACATAGGTTTTTAGCCAATCAGAGCGCGCGTAGACTCCTATCTATATTATAATTCCTGATATTTCACTGATGTTTATATAATAAACACAAAAATTTCACTGCAAGTGGATGACAAACAAGACGTGTTCGGTCGTGTGCCTTTCCGATTCGTTGTTTGAACATTACGGATCGGTGTTGCCAGGCTTTGTAAAATTCAGATACTGCTTCCGAGTCTTAAAGCTCCCTGTCATGCATTTTCAGGTGCCTCTACGGTCATTCAGTTATATAGGTATGGGCTGAAATTTGCAACTCAAATTCAGGCTTGTAATCTTCCTTCTTTACGAGCTTTCGCGTAAGAAAATTCTCGATTGGTCATAGCTTTCAGTGGTTTCATAAAGCCTCTCTTGTGCTGCACAAATGTCCAGTTGCTAGTACTTGGGTTTATTAACTTACAGTTTTCGTAAATAGGACAAACTTTGCATGAATCGACATGTTTCTTGCACTCTCCAAACACTCCGACAGCGGCCGCCATTTTGATTTGGCGCGCTTTCGGGACTTTCCTGTCAATCAATTTAATTTCAACTTGCTGCACTCAATTTCAATTTTTTGCACCCAATTTCAACTTTCTATACTGTTTGGGATTAATTGAATTGCTCTTAGCCAATGAGCATGCTGAAAGTTTTGCATGTATACTATTAACAAGTAAATAAGTTGATCAGTCTTAAATTCGAGGGCATCGTTTGAAAAGGTGACTTTAAGGTCGCGGGGGATACCAACTGCATGAATAAATTCATGAAGAAAAATTTTGCTTAACCTGCATCTTTTAAAACGCTTATTTCTCAGCTGTTATGGGTGCGATTAAGCTCAAATTTTACAGAGACATAAAGAAATGACGAAAGATTGTGAATGTCATCTTTTATTTGGTAGATTGCATTTAACGGCGATGTTATAGCCTCGTTAGTGCCAAATTGGGAAAAACATGATTTTGTGGCAGAGTTTGCGGAACGAGTAGGAGACAGCACACTGTGATCTTGTCAAAAGCTAATCAGTCAATACCTCAAGAGTGTCATAACAGAAGCGGATTTTTTAATTTAAAGTTTGCCAGCAAGTTATGGCGGTTTAAGTGCGCAAATTTGAATTTAATGTCTTCTACCTCTTTCTAAAAGCGCTCTTTTAAAATTCCGCTTCTGTTATGACACACTACAGTATTCATAGTTTACCTATCTGCAGTGGCAAGTAATGAAGTTCTGTATCCGCGCTGTATTCTCTGCCACAAAATTGTCGGAAAAGTCCAAACTTTGAGATTTCCGAAGGTGTCCCGACCTAAATACGATCATTTTGCCAAGGAGAGATGTAATTATGGTAATTATATTCCACGCTTTTATGGTGAGAACAATGCGTTTTTAAAAAGGGCACGATTGTTTATGCCAAATATTTTGTGATTACTCTGAGTTGCAGAAACATTCAAATTTAAGAGAGGGTCCATATGAAATCCATGCAATATTAAAATTTGAGTCTACATCGACCCTCTCAGATTTCCTTTATATTTTGCATGGGGCTACATATTGAGATGATAATGCTGTAGGTAGAATATTATCGCAAAATTCTTTAACGTGTGGAAGATATCGTGGTCAACGTGCCCATGGTCGGTTTTGAGCCAAAAAATACCTAAATTTTGACCCATCTTTCGACCAAAATATCTCTGCAAGAATTGAAGCTTTCCATATAAAAATACCACTGTAATTAGTATCACCTAGTACAATTTAAATGATATCATCAAGATTTTTCATCGCTCTCACGTTTAGTAGTAAACCTATTTTAAAAATAAGGTATTTCGGGCAATGCGTGACACTAGAGATTTTAGGGTAAAATTACGTTTGAATATCGCCGATGCGGCGTTATTCTGATGGTTCCATTACCCATTATTTTGTAAAACATTTACTAAATAATAAATTAAAGTCAAAAAAAGTATGTTAAGTTCAATCGGCACGTATGATTTTAGCGTACAAAAATGTGGTACATGTGAGCAAAACAAAAACAAAGTTCTGAAAGTTTTAGAACGAGTTTCATAACATGATGGATAGGTCGGCTGAGGACGTGAGAAATACCGCTTACATAAATCCAATAAACCTTTTAGCATCTAAAGTTGTTCGTGATGTTAATTATCCGGCTATTTAGTGCCCATAAATACAGACTTACAGCGTGAGAAAAGGTAAACAAGCCACTTGACATGTTCATCATCGATCGAATTCAAGCGTATCTTCACGTGCAGATTGGAAAGAGAAAACGTCGCTCACTCCTGTCTACCTGGTAGTTATAATGTTCACAAACAATTCTGCAAGGATTTAGTCTCCACTTTTCTCGTAAGCGATGGCCTCAGTGCTTCACATTTTCATAAGCCTGGTAAGTTACTTTTCACCCGGGCGCCATGTTGGTTTGGACTAGTACCCAGTCTCTCAAGACTTGCCTCAGTGCTCGATCGAAACGCTGGAATGGACCATTGTTTTACTCGAAGCGTAGTATAGTACAGTACAGACGATTTCTTTCCGTGGCGCTCTCTGTCCAAACAATTTTTCCAGCTGCATCTTTCTGCAGACAATGTTTTTTGATGTCTTCAAACAATTTATGTGGGCATTTTGCTATTGCAAACAATTTTTTTTTCAGGATTTTTGATCCCACTTGGCCACTCCTCCAAAAAAATAATGTTGCTTCCCTAACTGAATGTATGATTTATAGTGTGGATGTCAAAACCATTAATGCCAATTGAAAGGTCTTTCAAAGGCCTTGTTAACAAAATCGAACGACCGCGCAGTTCGATTTTGTTAATAACGCGTATAATTACATACCCAATTGGACTTCACTCAATCTTTATACACTGGGGTTATATCCACCATCTCTCTAGCTCCTGTTCGTACCATATTGCAGATCAATGTGATATATGAAAAAGTTAAAGTAGCTTATATTAATTATACACAATATTACTTTCAAATTAATGAAAACACTAATGAAGTACTAATAAACCTTAAGTGAGGTTCTCTGCGACAAATCGCTTCGTGTGTACTACTTCAAAAAGTCCCTGCAACAAGGCGTTTGTTCGGTGCACCTGCAGCGAATTTGGAAGAGGGAGAATGTAAACTAGTTTTTGAATTCAATACATGAAGCTCTCTCATTGGTTAGTTTATATTTTGTCGCAGAAGTGCACACACGCTGCGACAAGGCTGCTTTCACTCATTTTGTCACTGCGATCAGTCGCACGAATTTAAACTGGTTTGAGTTCGTGCCTGGTGCAGCTTTGCCCTCGTGGATCATGCCTTTCGTGCGCTGTCGACATGTCGTCATGCTGACGCGTATATTTGCATTCTGCTCGCTTGCTGCAAGTAGTTTCTTTTTCGTTGCTCTACCCTTCACTATATCCTTCTTTCTTTCATCCGTGCTCTCCACTGGCTTCGGGCAGTGCGACTTAGGGCTTTCCACAAGTTGCTCGAGATTTCCCAAAAAGTTGCCCGTAATATCTCAAAAAGTTGCTCCAAAAATCCAAAACGTTGCTTCATATAATAAAGGTTGATCGAAAGTTGCTCCAAAAAATCCAAAACGCTACTTCTAACCAAAAGAATTTTTTCTAAATATATGCTAATTTCCCTTTGAGAGTAAGATCTTCAAAGCAGTTTTAAGCAATTTTACAGCCATCCTCGGAGACCCAGGGGCAGTTAGTGGGGGCGACGGGCAGCTTATCGGGACAACGGGATTTCGGGCGAAAGTTTACAACATAGAGCGTAACAACCCCTGGGCACTTTGTCTTACCGAACCAGTTCCAGAAGCGTTTGAACTCCTTCCCCTTGATTGGCCACAAAAATATTTTTGTGGCCAATCAGCGAGGTTGACCAGAAGAGCGACTCTGACGTCTTCTTACACGAAGTTGTTTTCCTCATAGACTCGTCATTGTTGTTAAGCCCGTCCATCGGATGATACTACGTGGGTCTCAGATAAAAAAAGCAAAACAAAAACAAAACAACGAGGCCTGGGAATACGTTAAATGTAGCATAGCGCAAGGAAACCAAAAGTTTTTAAAGTTATACGCGAGCACCTCTTGTTTATAAGTTTTTTTTTTGTTATTTAAATATCCAACAAATTAAACAAAAACCCTTTGTTTTAACTGTCAAGCTGGCAACAAAATAACAATAGGTGACGACAGCGATATCTTCGCTAACGCGTGGCCCGTGCAGTGAAGTACCCAGACCGTGGCAAGTTCCAGAAGTCGGGCAACGACCGAGAAAAATAATAAGAATTGTTGTTTACTTGAATAACTATTAAAAAGCGCGCAACTAACAGTGTAGAACTGGCAGTCGTCTAAGGCTTATTTTTTTCTGAGACTCTCCATGTAATAGCATCCGATTGATGGGCAGAGCATCCACGACGAGTCTATGAGGAAAACAACTTCGTGTAAGAAGACATCAGAGCCTCCTGGCCGGTCCTCGTCGCTGATTGGCCACAAAAATATTTTTGTGGCCAATCAGGAGGAAGGAGTTCAAACGCTTCTGGAACTGGTTCGGTAAGACAAAGTGCCCAGGGGCTGTTACGCTCTATGTTGTAAACTTTCGCCCGAAAATCCCGTTGTCCCGATAAGCTGCCCGTCGCCCCCACTAACTGCCCCTGGGTCTCCGAGGATGTTTTACAGCAAAAGTATCTAAATAACATATTAAAGGGAATATTATTTTGTTAAGTAACAAGGATTCCTTTAACTGGGAAAAATAGTGAAGATATTGATGACGTCATGTTTGCTGACGAGTTTTGTAATGTTTTATACAGAATGAGCCGAATGTTGAAACGTCTTCAGATGTCCCTCGAAAATCTTCGGCAAACGTCGTAAGTCTTCGGAAACGTTCGTTTTGCCTTAGAACAGCACTCGTATAATCTTCGGAAATCTTCGGTCTGGAAACTGCTCAAAATGCAACAAGTTGCTCGAGAGGAAAAAAGTTGCTCCAAGGGGGAAAAAGTTGCTCGAAACATGAAAAAATGCCAAAAAGTTGCCGAGCAACTTGTGGAAAGCCCTAGTGTGACTTAAAGGGCCTCGATGTGGAGCCGTTTTCTATAGCAACCGTCCAAGCACTTACCTCTCAGTCGGGTTTCCGCTTTCGCCTCGGGGCCACTCCGCTGGTGCCTCATTCTTTTTCATTCCCAGCCAAACCCCGCCTTCAATTCGTTGCGTAGCTTAACAGACATTAACGGCAGAGGTCTCGATCCCTGGCGCAGAACAGAAGGACGGTAGACTCTGGGAGCGAGAACGGATCATTCCATCTCAAGTCTCCGGTGCATGCGCACAATTAAACCGGAACCATAAATAGCCCAGAGGGCAGAGGACGGCCCAGTTCGGTCAAGGCTGACGGAAAATGCGCAAGTTCTTGGAACGAAATTTAATATGTAAACTCGTTTATCAACCGCTGGTTTAGGGGAACGAAGACCCTGGGAACAAGGATCCAGAACAATTTCAACAAATTTGGAATCACCTGTATCTCTGATAGTGCTCCTACTGATTTCCTAATTTAAAGCTAGAATGACGGACCGACGTATCGACGGAATTAAATATTTGTATAAGTGTAGATCAGCGTGCCTTTTTACAACTCATGATTCGTCTTTGCCTTGACTAGGTTGTTGAAAGTTCGTTTTCAATGACACTCATAATCATACTCTTTTGTTCTATTTTATTTTTCCCGTAGGCAATCCTTAGAATAAATGTAAATGAGTGAAATACTGTAAATGATTTAATAAACGCCCCACTCTTAAATAAACGCCCCCCTGAGGTGTAAAATTTGTATTAGAGGCCTCTACTAATAAACGTCCCGTGTCTAATAGACACCCCCTGCCCCCATCACCCCCCCCCCTCCTCAATAAAAAAAAGAAAAAATATATTCGCCTCAAAATTCAAGTAAACGTTTCATGAAGTAAAAAACACGCAATTTTCTTTAGTTAGTTAATTGATTCACTCGGACATCGAAGGGACCAAAGGAGCTAGCTAGCCAACATGGTTAACCCCGATGTGATGACGATGAAGACATCGATATCGAACAATCTGTGGACGACATCTTTAGGCTTTGCATTAGAAAAGATTAGAGTAGTCTCCTACTCACAAAATCTGTTTCCTATCTTTATCCGGGAGCAAACTACGCGTCATATTTACATACTTTTTTGTCTATTTGTTTCGTTACAGTTAGAGTGAAATCATGGGCTCCTGGTGAAATGAATGCCCCTTTTCTACTAAACGCCTCATATTTATTTTAAACTCCCGCATGTACCCCTTAAATTAAAAAGCCCTGGCGTTTATAAGATTATTTACGGTAAGTCGGTATTAAAGGCTAATTTTTCGATTTCAGATTTTCAAAATTAAAAAAGGTGGAAAATTAAAGCCATGGCGATTTGTGGCGTATTGGATCATTTATAAATGAGTCAATACATATTCCATGGCCCCTGAATGTCAGGTTCTTCTTGAAAGCACATAAACGAAGCCATGACGATCGCAATATGATCTGAGTCAGAGTGAAATTTGAGACATGAAATTTGAGATAAAATTCACAAGTCGGTCTGTCACGCAATCAACTATTGTCGGTGTTCTTCGAAGAACGAAGGCACCAAAAACCACTTGTGCCGCAGATTCTTACTGGATGAAAACGATGACTACATAATTTCTTTGCAGTGGAAACATGTTTTTTATATGTGAACAAAACACGCGACCGAATTCTAAAACAAGTCGGTTTTCATGATCGGTGGATATTATATTCGATGCCTCGCCGCCAACTTGTTTTGATAACATCTGTTCTTAAATTACTATGGTGCTGGCAAATACGGCAAAACGCAGCTTACACACCAAGAGGGCGATGCCAAAAACCCTTGAAGGAAATGACTTTTATGCAATGATGCTTGCTTGTGGGGATATCTTTCAAATTGGTGCAGTACGACCAGCAGGTCGGTATGACCTTTGTGTTCGTTTGAATTTGTTATTTGTTTAATTTGCTTATTACCAGCCAACGACTTCCAGTAGTTAAAACTACTAACGATTTAAAAGTATTTTTATGCAAAAAGCTTCATAACGATGTTTTACTTCTTATAGCAACATTCTATTTAGTTTATATTTTACAAACTCTGAACTTAACACGATTTCCGTGTTGAGCTCATTTGCATATTGTCACGAAGTTAAGACCATTTATTGATGCGAACCTGTAATTCCTCTTAAACTTAACAGAGATTTTATTTGATAAATAGGGACACCATTTCCTTGGCAATCTATTGATACTTTCAAATTCGATTGAAGAAACGCCGCATGTCTACAAACAACGACTTTTGAAACCCCACTTTTTTGATACGAATTGAATAAGGAGATTTGGAATATTGCTTTCAGCCAAACGCAGCAAATGACACAAGTTTACTGAACGTTTTTCTATTGTTCGGGACTTGATTTGTCTTATGTAAAAGTTTCGCATCATTACTTTTTATATTTAGCATGTAGCAGGGGATCAAACATGGTGAATATTTTAAGGTCAAATTTAAGTACTTTCCACTGTCTGACAGTTTGATTGACGTTTCTCCAAAACAATAAACAATTGAACCAAAATATTGCACATGGTTAATGTACTAGTGAAGTTACACAAGTGTGCCAAATTTGAGGGAAATCGGTGAAATGCGCTGTAGACTCGCCTGCATGGTTCTTGTGCGGACTCACTCTTAAATAAAAACAAGCTCAAAGACTTCCTACAATCTATATGAACGTATATCGCTAAATGTTGTTTTAAATTGGTTAAAATATCAAAGAAACAGTGATTTTTTACAAATCACACGCACGCGCCCATATTTCGGTCCAGTCATAAATATCTCGTAAAGTTGTCGATGTCAGTCGTTGTACTTCGTGCATACGCTTTAAATAAATGCATAATGATGAGCCTAAGGTGTCCCCCGCGACCTTAAAAGCACAATGCAACTTACAAGGTTTGAATTTTGTTTCAGCTCCACCACGCAGTAGACAACATGTACCGAGAGGGTCTATTATAGGGGGACCCACATTCCGTAAAGCGCCCGGCATATTTTGTTCCTTCTAGACCGCAAAAAAACTTTCGTTTTCTCCTAAAGACCGAAACCGTCATAATTTCTTGGCCGTGAACCGCCAGATAAATAGGCATGTACCCGCTAACCGACACTGAAAATTGGCTTAAACCGCTACGGCCGAGCACCGGGACTATCACAATACGTCACGGCGCTGAAATAAGCAATGCAAAAATAACAACTAAGAATTGTGCCAAATTTTAATGTCACAGCTGACAAAAACCAGGCTAAGACTAAACAAATATTTCCACACTTGAAAACAAGCGAGTAAGATGTTTACAGAGCCCGCTACACATTCAAAAATAGTCTGTGAGAGAAATTATCGTAGCAGCTGACCTTTCAAAGAAGTATATGAATTGGTGTAACTTCACTCCATTCTAGGCTTTGCAGCATTTCAGAACTATTCACAGCTCCTCAACAGGACAAGATATTCGTCCAGAGTGCCGAGTCAAACTTCTTTTAACAGAAAAATAATGCGCTTTCGCCTCCAAGGTTCGAGTCGATCGATCGGCAGCGTCGGTCGTCAAACCATTCGGTTAGGTCGATGAAGCGAAATAAAACCACAATTCTTGACTCCTTCCAGTGGTTGACTTCAGTTAAACCATCGGCTTAGTTGTTTCTCATAATTACGTTAACTTTGGGGCCTGTTTTCTTTGTTAGCCTTGAAGCGAATGTTAAACAGTTGATTTATTTCTGTTCATCGACTCCCTTACCATGATTGGTCGATTATGTTCATGACGTAAAACTGCGAGGTTAAGATAATCTACGTTTTGATGTTAAATAAAGCGCTAAATTTAAGAAATAGAAAACATGTTCATTGTTTCTATCGAGTTTTAGTAGAAACTCAGCTGTGTTCTATTGGAAATCCGCGAATCTGATTGGTTCTCCCACTGATTTCTATTCGCCGTTAGCATAACCACACTGACCTACTATTGGTAATCGCGCAATCTGATTGGCTACACAGGTGCCTACTATCGATCCGTAGAAGGCTCTCGGAGCGCGCGCTTAGTTTTCGCATAATTTTATCAATCAAAACCTTCAATAAATCGATTCTAGTGATATTCTGAGTTTAATAGATCGGTCAGTGGGTTATGCTAACACAATTAGACGGCTGTGTCTCCATCGAGTTATAGAAACACAGTTTTTAACCAATCAGCGCACGTACTTTCTTTGTGCTATTTTCTAATTACTTTGATGTGCGTTATTTTCTTTGTGCTGTTTTCTAAAAGAAATAGAAAACATGTTTTCCGTGTTTGTATCGAGTTATAGAAACACTCGTGAAAGTTTGGGAGAACTCGAAAAGGCTGTGGAAACACTCGTCTATCGACTCGTGTTCCCACAGCATTTCTCGTTCTCCCAAAGTTCCACTCGTGTTTCTATAACTCGATAGAAACACGGAACATGTTTTCTATTTCTTAAGTAACTGAGAAAAGGCGCATAACACCTACTTGCTACGTATCACTTCATTTCTTCTGCACATTTGCTGCAGACGTACGCGTACGTAGCTTTGCAGAGCATTCTTATCGCCTCCAGTCCACTGTACTGGACTTGACTTAAATCTTTGCATTAAATTGAATTGTGACTAATACAGTGGAAGCAACCAACTAGAAAACAAACAAACAATCGAATAACCACCGATGATAAGTTTCTTTTTATTATATGATTTTTTTCAGGTCATTCAAGTTAATGAAATTAATCACTGACGCCAAATATTTCCCCCAAAGTGCAAATAAAATATTTAACAAATCATTGGACATCTGGACAACGTAATTAGTTTTGACTTGTTGCGTGTTAACATGATGTTCAATTTCCTTCTTGATTATCTGGCAAAAAAAAAAAAAAAAAAAAAAAATTAATAATAATGACCAGGTCTAAAAGTACCCTATTTTACTTTGATTAAGCAAAGCTCTGAACGCATGCTACCTGCTAGCTACCTGCTAGCATACTGCTCGCATGCTACCATCACTCTTGCAGCTTTGCTACAAGAGACCATTGTATTGGAAAGGACTGACAAGAAAGCAGAGTAACAGCAACGGAACTAGTGGCAGCAGCAACCTTTACAGCAACAATAATAGCAACCGAGCTGTGGTAGCTGCATTAGTAGCAGCAAAAGTCTTGGAAACTGCAGCAGTTGCAGCAGCTATATAGTGAGCAGTTAAAGCAATAACTTCGGCAGTAACAGCAGGGAGGTGCGGTGGCCTAATGGTTAGCGCGCCGGACTCCGGAGCGAGCGTTCCGGGTTCGAGCCCTGGCCGGGGTCACAGTGTTGTGTTCTTGGGCAAGACACTTTACTCTCATAGTGCCTCTCTCCACCCAGGTGTATAAATGGGTACCGGCGAAATAATGCTGGGGGGTTCCCTGCGATGGACTAGCATCCCATCCAGGGGGGAGTAGAAATACTCCTAGCTGCGTAATGCTAAGGAAACCGGGATAAGCTCCGGCAGTATGCGCCACTTTGGCTCGAAGCTGACCTTTTTTTTTTTAACAGCAGCAGTGAGTGCAGTAACAACAGTAGCAATGACTGTAACGGTAGTAGCAGTAGCAAAAGCAGTAACTTTGGGAGCAGCAGCAATAGCAGGGACGGCGGAGCCGGGGGCTGGGGGGGGGGGGGTGGGGCTTTTGCCCCCCAGAATTTCCGAAAAAAAAAAAGACTTACTAAGAGAATAGTCTTTTCAGCCCCCCCCCCCCCACTTCAAGTCACTAGTCAGCCCCCCTCACTTGGAAAATTGCTCCGCCGTCCCTGAATAGAAACTTACCGTAATACTGCTGCAGCATTCTTATTAGCAAAAGCAAACCAGCACTTGCTCTTAAACAGTAACGTGATTTATGAAATAAACAGGGCAATTGAAATACATTGATAGTATCTGTATAAAAATATCGTATATGGGTAGTCAGGAGTGCGATGAATGCTTAAGTGCTAACCGAAACCTCTGGTGAGCAATGTTTAAAGAGTCAGTAACAAACCATTTTGATGTGAACAGATATTTTTATATGTCTGTCTGTGTCTTCGTTTCCAAGTAAAACGAACACAGTTTACACAATTGTACAAACGTCAAGGTGGCGTTATATTTGCTTCTGCTGAACACATCTATATACAGTGGAGACCCTTTAATTCGACCACCACTGGTCGTATTTGACGGGAGCGTCTTAAAATAAAGAAAGTCAGGTACTAAGGTTTCGTTCAGGCCCACAGAAAGTGACTGTATTAGGAGATGATCGCAGGCGCAGCTGTACTGTACTTACCTATACACTGCAGGAATTGCAGCTTTTTGCACAGTTTTTCTTCATATAGATTGGATTCTTTTGGCATTCACCTCTCTTTTCCCACAAAGGACACTGTGTTTTGTCACTGTCCACACAACTTTGGGTGGGTACCACTGCAGCTATAACGTAAAATAAACGGAAAAATGAGGTACCAACGGTACATTTTACAGAGGCGGACACAGAACTTGGATTATAACGCTAATTATTTTTACTTATTAATGACGTTCGCCATTTGTTTACCTAATTCTTGTTGCTCCAGCAATTCTAAAGGCATCCCCCCCCTCTGCAAAAATATTGCGGCAAATCCGTATCTTTTTCTTTTACTAGTGGCAGGAAAGATTATTTTCTGGGCTACATACTACCACCCCTGAATCAATAATATATACTTACTGCAGGTCTTACAGCTTTTCGCACAATTTGCCAGCATATAGTTTGGATTCTTTTGGCATTCACCTCTTTTTGCCCACAAAGGACACTGTATCTTGTTACTGTCCACACAGCTATGGGTGGTAACCCCTAAAGTAATGAACGTAGCAATTTAAATTTGACCCCAAGAATGTTTTGTACGAAAAGGCTTCGCCCTGAGGAGTAAGCCCTTACCTTCTCATACAACATTTTGACAATTAAGGTACCCCTTTCATACAACTTCAACAAAAAATGGTAATCCCTTTCACATACCTACAGGAGGTTGATTATATCTCTTTTCTTAATTTCATTTCTCACTTGAATAGCGTCTTAAAAAACTTTTCAATTGGCCTGTTCGAGAAAAGGCCTTCTAAATTACCTGAATGGTAGCGTTCGCTATACACTTTCATATACTCCAACCCATCCTACTCTTTTATACACTAACAACCTGAAACAGGTCCTGTACGGAAGAGGGGGAGGGGGGGGGGGGGGGGTTAGGTCCGGAGCTTTCCCGTATAGACCAACATGGGGAGTACCAATGACCAATGGGCTTATTGTCAGCTCGTCTAATTTCAGCTGTCGAATTGGAAAAGTCCGATTTCATCTAACACACAAGATCTGACATTGAAAAACAGATCGTAAATTAGCATTTTATATTTGGCTGGGATGATTGTTCCTATGCAAAGTACAGTTAAAGTACAGTTAAGCAACTCGCTATAGGATGAAGACTCACCGCATATTCTACAGCTTCGCTTACAGTTCAGTTTCATCCAAGCCTGCCTGGTGATGCAATCACCATTTGCAGCCCAGGTTTTGCAACTAACATATTCATCCTGACAGTCTGCCGAGAGTTATAAGTAAAATTAGAAAAGGGTTAATTTTAAATAGTCCTGAATAAAAGACGAAGCGTTTACCGAGAACGGCGTTAAAAGTATTGATTTTTACGAAAACGCTGATAAACTACTTTTGTATTCTAGGACCTTCTACTTACTGCATAATCCTGTGTCAATGTACACGTCATCGATAGCTATGTCGGAATAACCAGGCTGTCCTATTTTTGCTTCAATAACAAGCTGCAAAGCAATTAAAGATGAATTCCAGTCCGTACTGCGCAATCTCGGCTGCAATGTTTATGTGAGCCCACACGAAGGAATGTTTACAAGCAAAACTAAAAATTCCGCGACAAACTTACCTTTTTCTTCATTATTAACGCCAGATATCCTTGCAGAACAAATAATAACGAGTAGAATAACCTAGCTTTTGACGCTATTTCAAACCGACGTTTCAGCTCATCGGGAATTCTTGAACGAAACGAACCGTAATGGCGGACTAAAAAACTTCATGTATGCTGTCACCGAAGTGTGACGTTTCAACGAATTCAAAACAAAAACGAAAACAAACCCCGAGTCTGCGCAGTACGGACTGGAAATCAGCTTTAACAGTGGAACTATAGGCTTACTCTCATTTGAAGCTCAGCCTCGTCAGATATACCTGATTGAATATTCGTTGACCCATGAAAAGCATCAACCATGAACGATGCGACCTGAATGTTTACTGGGAAATCGGAAAAAATAATCATCGTTTTTAAACATCATCAGTAACACAGGAATATTATTAACAAAAGAAAGATTATTAAGTTTAACAAGGCTGTCTACCCAGGATACCATTGGGTCATATCGTTTATGGTGTATGCTTTTCACAGGGTCAACGTTTCTTCAATCAGGTATATATAAAAATTAATATATAATTCAGACACATGGCACACTTAATGAAAATATAATCTATGTTTAGTAAACGGTTTGCGAATGTTCTTCGCTTCCTGCTGGTGTCGATATTATTATTCCTGCGTGCCATAAATTAAAACATACACCAATCCTACGATGTTATATATTGTTCTCTTGTTTGGTTTTGTTATCACTGAGGATACGCTAACGTTCTAAGAAAAATCTGTGCCAAAAGATTTCGAGCGCTGTCAAAATATGGCCCAGCACTAAAAGGCCTATTTTTTGTGTCTGATCGAACTGTTTAACAACTACAAACTTTAAAGTTACGTGTTTCGGTGTTCTAATTATTTTAAAGGAAGCGTCTTTTAATGTACATAACACTTTTACTTTTCCGTAATAGAGTTCTAGTTTAGTTCAAATCGCGTGTTAAGACTTTTTTGTTCTGTTACACATATTCTTACCCGATATGATAAGCCTGCTGGAATGTCAATATTTCCTTGTCCTTTCTTCCAGTCCTTGCCTTGGTCTCCTTTCTTGAGAAAGATCAACCAAGCTCTTCCATCGCTTAATTCCAGTTTGACATCCAGGCTCCCCATTGTCCTTCCGTACATTGTGTAGTAAAACTTTAAGCACTGACCACCGGGTTTCCGTTTCATCCATGGGCTTATCAAGTCGGCCTTTTGACCGGCCTTTCTTGGCGAGAAGAAGATTCCACGTACAGATAATATCCTAGCGTGTTGAAAGATTTGTGAAGATATGTGAACATGTTTGATGCTAACATCGTACCGTACTTTAAATTATGGATTGTTTTTAACATTGAAACATGATTTAGGTCACATGAAACACCCGTTGTCCATGTTGATCACAAACTAAAGGTCGTAAATCTGGGCCATTTTTTGTAAGCACATGAGCCTGGAGAGGTGATGTGAGATCTTGTCGGGGTGAAGTTGTTCACATAATTCAATACCTTAGGTCTATGATCGTTCTCTGGGTTCAATAAGCTAAGACAGGGAAATTACTTTCAGTAGAACTATTAATTTTTTTGTTCAAATTTTCTTTAAAATGACCTTTTTACTGGTTACACTATGGGAAATGAAACGTTTACATAATTATTTAAAAAAACCCAAGATAGTATTTTTGAGATTTCAAAGGTTGACCTATGATGGTTGAATCACTAATGGTTACCCGAGCCAGAAGTATGATCTTTCATTGGTCCTGTATTCATGGTCTGTGTGAATCCGTTCTTAAACTGCCAATCAAAAGCGTCTGCTTTGGGTTGCCACCACATTCCCATGCGGGAGTTTTCGAAGTCTGTGTCATCGGCGTCTATGATACAAAAGATGTCTAAGTTATCTGAGCTGAGTTAGGTTGAAGAATAAATTGCTTGCTTTTGGTTTGTTGCTGGGTCACTGGTTACAGGAAATAAAGTTAAGCCTTACAAAATTTAGGATTTTTTTCCCTTTATTGGCAGTATTACAAAATACGAGTGCGAGCCCTGTTCTGTTCTAGGTTTTAAAACAATTACTGTGAAGTTTGACAGCGGCAAAGCTAACTGAGCCGAAATTCTTCTACTAAAATACCATAGTTAATCTTATTTTAACAGAATATGTCATCTTTGACTTTAGAGATTAAAATAATAAAATCTACAAGAGGTAATTATTTAACATGGATTTACAGACATTTAACGTTTTCTCACCAAGATGGCACCGTTTAACGATGCATAGACTCTGTTCCTTTGAAATACCCGGGCAAGATTTCCCGCCATGGGAGGGCGGTGGATTATTACACTTTCGTACTCGTATTCTGACGCCATTATCACATGTTTTGCTGCATGACTGCCATTCCGACCAGCGACTCCATTGTCCATCAACCTTATCTATGGTGCAAATAGTGTGTCGTGAGATTTACAGTAAGACACTACCTCTCTGGAACCTCTGTTTTCATTCGCCCGCTGTAAACACGACTGACCCGAGATTTATGCCATCACAGTGAGTCTGGATTGCATATTTGATCATTATATTTTAACTTCGAGGAATATCAACAAGAGCTACTTTTGAAAATTAATACCATAGGTATACTAAGTTCTTAGGTAGAAAGGAAGTTGGTAGGTAGGTAGGTAGGTAGATAAGTAAGTAGGTGGCAGGTAGGTAGGTAGGTTGGTGAGTGGGAGGTAGGTAGGTTAGAGGTAGTTAGGTAGGTAGGGAGGGAGGGAGGGAGGAGGTATAGGTAGGTAGGTAGGTAGGTAGGTAGGTAGGTAGGTAGGTAGGTAGGTAGGTAGGTAGGTAGGTAGGTAGGTAGGTAGGTAAGTAGGAAGATAAGTAGTAGATAGGTGGATAGTTCTGAAGAAGCGTAAACTTTTATTGAAGTGTTACTTAATAAACTTTTTTTTGTATTCACGGTATTGGACTGGAACTGGCCTGCAATGGAGGTTAATGCGGGGAATTCTCATTCAAAGAGCTTCATGTGATTTGTATTTGAAAAGATTTCTCGCATTAGTTTCAAATGCAAGTTCTAATCCTCGACAAAATTGTTGGGACATTTGCTGTTTTGGGCCCACAAGAAACACGAAAATATCCAGAAATTTCCCCTCTCCCCCTTTCCAATGTTGAAAAGCTTGAAAACAGTGAGAAAATTACGATGCTAATGTTGGACATGCATAACCTCACCGCATGCACTGCAGCTTCTTTTACAGTTTCTCTCCATCCATTCTTGATTTTTGGTGCACTCGCCTCTTGCAGCCCAGGTTTTGCAGATAACGTATTCATCTTGACAATCTGTGGACACATTACACGAGTCAGACACGCTATGCATACAGACACCTTCTTGTCAACTGCTAGAGTGAGGAGTTCATTTACCAAGTTAAATTGCTTTGTATTCATTCCTTTTTTGCAAGTCAGCGTTGAATTTTTTTAATTTTTTTTTAGGAATGTTACTAAAGTAACAAAGAAATTACAAACAAACTTTTAAATTTGAACTGATATAGACCGGCCAAACCCACCAAACCTCAAAATAAATACATCTATTGCAAATTTACAAATGTAAACTAGACTTCGCTAATATATATCTATTTTATAATGTTTTAATTTCAAATTTCTTATCGTTCAATATTATTTTTCACTGTGAATAAGCATACTCTTCCTAAAGGCCTAATCAGCCTCATCAACCCGAGTTCAAATAAAGTTACCTATATCTATCTTTACTAAAAGAGCTAAACAGTGCAGCGAAGGGTGAAATTTAGGCGCTTTACTCCGTTTCACCTTGAATAAAATGAAACGAAGTATTATTTACTCCCTTTTTCTGCGGACACAGTGCACGACTTAAACACATAAATACTGACAGCTTTTCGTCAAACTGCTTAAGTGAGAAGTTCATTTAATCGTTCAAAGATTAAAGCTTTTAGGAACTCTCTTTGGATGAGAATTTTTAAAGAACAGCAACTTTTAAATCATTTTATTCTGTAATTTTAGTTACACTTTTACTCTTTTTACCTTTTTAATATTTTATCTCGTATTTCTTGTATTTTTATTCGTAATATTCCATAGTTTATCCATAGTTTTAATATTCGTATTGTTCTGTGTATTTTTATATTTTATTGTAAATAATTATTGAGGGCCACTGGTTTGTTAGTGTTTTTATGCTAATTTAGTGCTACCCTCGTTAAATAAAGACTTTACTTACTTACTTACATTTATCAAGTAAAATTGCCTTGCATTCGTTTCATTGTACAATTTAGAAGGAAGATAACTTAAAGACTCGTTGTTTTCGGTAACAAAGAAGTAACAATCAAACTTTAGAGCCTGAATTGATATGAACCGGCAAAACCTCAAAAGAAATACTAAGCTGAAGAACTGACCAGTTTACGGAGGGTGACATTATTATATTTATTCACGTGGAATGAAGTGAATCGAAGTATTGTTTACTCCCTCTGCATACAGGTTCACAGGTCCAGTGCTCCAAGTCATGTTCTCATGCTACATAGAAACAAGCAATACAAAGCCAGTATTAATATTTACTTACTGCATAACCCTGGGTCGATGTACACATCGTCAATAGCTATGTCGGAATAACCAGGCTGGCCTATTCTCCCTTCGATAACAAGCTGGAAAAGATTTAAATGAAACAGATCCAATAAAAATTTACTGCCATTAAGTACTGGTGTGAGTCAAGCTGGAAGTTAGCTAATTAAATCCAAGTAATTTTTTAAATGCTGGAAATATCAATACGTTTTCCACTTAGCCTTAAGAAAGACAGTTTGGGACTACACGCGGGTTGAACTATTTTTCATTATTCTTGGCCCTAGCGCACAGGGCTCAGATCAATCGTCCGATGTGCCGGTACTGGTACAAAGGTACCGATGTAGTTGCCGGTACAACAACTGAACCATTTGCTGTTTGGAGAAGGCCAATTTTAAGTCATTTTACATACGCCCTAGCAGCCTGAAATGCTTATGGATCTTCTGTTCTTACCCGATATGATAAGCCTGCTGGAATGTCAATATTTCCTTGTCCTTTCTTCCAATCCTTGCCTTGGTCTCCTTTCTTGAGGAAGATCAACCAAGCTCTTCCATCGCTTAATTCCAGTTTGACATCCAGGCTCCCCATTGTCCTTCCGTACATTGTGTAGTAAAACTTTAAGCACTGACCACCGGGTATCGGATTCATCCATGGGCTTATCAAGTCAGCCTTTTGACCAGCTCGAATCCTTGGCCAAGAAGATTCCACGTAGAGGTAATATCCTTGTTGAGAATAAGACATTTGATCACGAAAAATAAAATAGATTCCTATTTCTTTGACGAAAAGCAAAGTAGGTTCCTATTTGTAAAAAAAGTTGTGGTTATTCATCGTGGTAGAGTACAATAAGGCCCGGGTCGCACTAGAGCGAAATCAAATCTTTTCCAATTTTTGGTGAGGAAAAAATGGTCAAAATTTTGCAAGTTCCAAATTTTGGCGGAGGTTGCATCAAACCTAAATGTTTTAACCAAAACTTTTTTGATTGTCACATACGTCAATCACAAACCCATCTAATTAGCGGTCGTCACACGACACAACGTATGATTATTTTCACGGCTTTCGGGTTTCTGTTGAATCTTGTGTTTCTTTCTCAACAAAACAACATAGCATTTTTAGTATTGTTAGTGCACTATCAGCAGGCTTTTCTACGGGTAGCTTCTGCTTTTAGAAGACGTAGAATTCGCTCGAATAGAGGTCGTTTATATAATTACGAAACAGCCCTTAGTCATGGACTCTACCTCATCCGGTAGAGTCATGGTTTGAAATACATTTCACATTCCTCATTTAACGTTAAATAACTGTAGAAAGAGCCAGATGGACCGGGTGATGGACCGGGTAAAATGTTATTTTGTTCCGCTCTTGCGCTTGCCAAACTAGTAGCGACGAACGAACCAGCCGTAATTTTATCCAAACATGTTTTGCGTAATATGACAGTTTAATGGTTAAAAAAACAAAATTGTTCGTTTTGCCAAAATTTGAAAGCCTCCGAGGCAGGACTTCGGCTTCTTTGAAGATTGGCGTATATTTGGCGATCCGCAAAAATTTGGCCAGATTTTAAAATTGGGGGTCGCACTTATTTTACGCTACGTGTTGACATATTTATGACTTAAACAAACAAAATTCGCTCTAGTGCAACCCGGGCCTAATAAAGTATTTTTCGTTTGTCTTACGACGTAGTCACGTGTGATGGAGATCGCGATCTCCATCACACGTGACTACATCGTGAGACAAACGAAAAATACTTTATTAGGTTCCTATTTCTTTGACGAAAAGCAATAGACCCCACTTTCTAGGGCTTTACTGGCGTAATAAAACCACGCGGGATGTTGGGAGAACACGAGAAAAGCTTGTAAATCACGAGCCGACAGGCGTGTTCTCCCAACATCCCGCGTGGTTTTATTACGCCAGTAAAGCCCTAGAAACTGCGGTCTATTGTTTAAAAAAGGCACCCACCTGAACCGGAAGTATGATCTCTATCTGGTCCTGTATCCGCCGTTTGTGTAATTCCCTTTTGAAAATACCAGTCAAGGACGTCTAATTTTGATTGCTTCCACATCCCTAAACGAAAGTTCTCAAAGTCTGTATCATCGCTATCTATCACAATAAAAAAAAAAATATTGAGAAATGGTCGCTAGTCTCTGGCACTTAACAAAAATTTGGTTTGTATCTGATCTTAAAATCGGTTTAAAAAGGTGGTAAAAAACGTATAAAACTGAATTTTCAGTAACTCTCTGTTACCTTCATCAGAGTTAAAATTGGTTCAGTTTTTGTATAATAAGTTTTTATACACCGCCGGTCTCTAGGGATGTTCCCAATGTTAAATAAACTTGTGGGAAATGCACATGCTCATTCACACAGTTAATGTCCTGGATAGAATGAAGCGCTTCTAGGAATAGGCGTTGTTGCCTATTGTTGACATTTCTTTCTAAAATTTCTACATAATCCGGGTGAATGTCATGGTCTGTTGTTTCCGCGTGAAATCTTATTGCCCTTTCGTTATTAGATCTTGTGCCAGGCTTGTGCTCTGCGCCGCGCGAATTCCATGATCTTTTGCTCTCTCCCACATAGGCAAAATTACATGTTTTGCATTTGACTTTGTACACAATTCCCTTGATCTGATTTGTGGCAATTTTAACTCTGATGAAGGTAACAGAGAGTTACCGAAAATTCAGTTTTATACGTTTTTATCACCTTTTTTAACCGATTTTAAGATCAGATACAAACCAAGTTTTTATTATGTCAAACACTGATCGCCCTAATAACATCTCTGGCACTTCTTATAAAATTAATACTACCATATGGGTTGCTTTGGGTAGTTGAGATCGTTTTTCTTTTTACCTCTCAGGGGTCGAAGGGAAAGAACCATAATTTACACTAGGGGCGCCGTTAGAATATAGAAGTATTGGCATCCCCACATTCCGTGTGATTGCAAATGGAATGCAATACCAATATACTTTTGAATTTTGCAAACATGTTTTGGCAGATGAATGCATTCAACAATATACTTCTGTCAACAGATAATTGTATCATTTACAAAGAGAAGTAGACAAACATGCGTGGATTGACAAATTTTCCCTCACCAAGAACACATCTTTTCATGATGCAAAAACTCTGCTCACTTGCACTCCCCGGGCAAGGTTTCCCGGCATGAGCGGGCGGTGGGTTGTTACACTTCCGCGTACGTGTTCTGACGCCTTCATCACATGTCTTACTGCAAGGCTGCCACTCCGACCAGCGACTCCAGTGTCCATTGACAGGAGCTATAAACAAAATTGTCATCACGGATTAATTAATAAAACCCTTTACAAGGTGTGATGGGCTTTTGCTAACAATGCCATTCTCGAACGTACAGGTCCCACGGGCGTACGGAAGAATTCAGGATTTTGTCATATACAACTGCCCTTCTAAAAGGGTGACGTCATATATCGTAATTAAACTACACCACTTGGCATCCTTACCCGCTTAAAGTTGAAGATAGTCCACATTAGAGATTGTTAGCAAAATTGAAGATGATTCTTCAGTGAGAGTAATAGCAAAATGTTTGAAAATTAAAGCCACCTTGCTGCAACGAGTTAACAGTTAACATCTCACCTAGAGTTTGCTATCAATAACTTTCTGGACACCCTGGCCTTTTCAATATATTAAACAGTTGCCGATTACCTCTCTAGCCCCTAGTTATACTGATTAAAAGTTAAAATAGTTGATGATGATTATAATAAAATCGTTCTTTCCTTTTATTGCAAGTAAAAAATATTAGGTTGGATATTAAAAAAAATATATTGGTAATAAACGAGTTTCCCCAATTGTGCCAAGGACGTTGTTCTGGCTATTCCACTGAAATAGAACCAGCACTGAGATTTTTTTGAAACTTTGCCTTTTGATTGTTTATGTTCTAGGAACTAAAAGTTTAAAATTAAAATTGGGGGTGCCCATGCTCGTTTAGGAGCAACAGCACCTTGTTTATACCCAATAAATCCTTATAATATCACCATGATTCAATAATTGCTTCATTCACGTTTCCGACGATTATTTCTTATTCTACACTGAGAAGTGGTCCATATTTATTCTACATAAAGAACGCTACTAGCCAGTTCCAAACAGCAAAAAAAATTAAGCTCACCATACTCATTTTCGAGACAATGACGATTTACCTCTCTGGCAAGGCCCAGCCGTAAACAAAAATCCGCCATTTTTATTGCGCGCGCACTTATCACGCGTGAAATTATGCGCAGTAGGGATGCGCAATGCAATCTATCTCTTCCAAAATTGATGAAATGCAAAAAACCTGTTTACCATGCTTTAAAGGTTTAGTCTAAAACATTACCAGGGCAGATGGAAGAAGGACACTTCTCTTTCTGTTTGTCCACACCGTATGTATTATAAATACTGTCTCCACGGCATGACGTCACATCTCCAGAGTTGTAGCAGAATCTCTCACGGGTTCGAAAGCAATTGTCATCACATGGTGTCCATCCCGACCATGAGGTCCAGCCATAAGTTTTCGCTTTGAACGAAAAGAGTTAACAAATTAAAAAAGGAAAAAAAGCGAATAAAATTATTTGTTAAATTAGCAGCAGCAGCAACAAGAACAACAACACACCAAAATATGTGAACATGCATTGTACAAAGATAACGACCTTTACGACAGTGCAAGGGAGTTTGTGATTGGATGAGAACTTTTGCGATCGGCTCTTTCGAATTCTCCCATTGATTCCTTCTTACCGTTCAGTATATACAAGGCGCTTCTTCTACATTAACGAAATATTCTATGCAGAAACCGTGGCCTTATACCTCTCTACACACAACACTTAAATCTATTCACCTTTTATTTTTACATTAACAATGAAGGAATCAATGGAGAGAAATTGTAATCAAAATCTTTGTATGGAAGCCTGATCTTTAGAATTGCAAATATGCCAACCGCCATAAAGAAATACGAAGATCTCTATAATACTGAGTTTTTCAAACTAAACTGGAAAGACATCTTTTTGTTACCATTACAAGTAACCTTGAGTACAAAACTACGCGAATTTCAGTACAAAATATTAAATAGGATTCTTTATACAAACAAGATGATTCACAAGTTCAAAAAAGGTCGAGTCCTCTTTATTTTATCTATGCAAATCGGACATAGAAACTATAGAACACTTCTTTTTTCTCTGCCTACGAGTTAGGATGTTCTGGAATGAAGAAGTGTATTTGTTGAGAGACCAACTGAAAATCTCTAAGGATTTGATTAGATTAGAAGGCGAAAGTGAGGTTGGATTGGGTACAACTTAGGAAAACAAACTACAATGTCACCACGCAGGCACTGACGTGGAACCCACAGGGGAAGAGGAACAGCTGGAGGAGAACGGTAGAAGAGAAGGCGAGGAAAGCAGGCTACACCTGGAGGCAGCTTAAAAAGATAGCCCAAAAGAGACCAAGATGGCGGACAGTTTTCATAGACCTATGTTCCGCTAGGAGTGGAAGAGAATAAGTCATTTAAAAGCTTCTGTTGAACAAACAGACACCGTCTGGGTATTTTCAAAGTGATGCATTTCTTATCACTGCTTCATCACCACAAAAATCGTAGATGCTATCATAATAGCCCGAAGCTTATCCCGGTTTCTGTAGCATAAAGCGGCTTGGAGTATTTCTACACCAGCTAGATGGGACACAAGAACATCACAGGGTTAGCCCAAGCATTAATTCTCCGGTACCTTTAGACACCTCGGTTTAGTGAGAGGCTCTATGGCAGTAAAGTGTTTTACCCAAGAACACAACGCAGTGACTCCGGGCATGGCTCAAACGCGAACCGCTCGATCCAGAGCTAAGCGCACTAGTCAACGTCAACGTGTCTACCAAGCCACCATAATAAACTTCAAATTATACCCTGATTGATTGTTCGTCAGGTTGCGTTTTCTCTATTTGGAGAAATGCATTAAAAATCATATAATATTACAGTGTGTTTGGTGGAAATAATCAGCTATCAGCTACTTACTCTTACAGTCGTACAAAGCATTAATTTCTATGGCATCTCTGGTGCTGAGTTTGCCGTTTGGACTTTTGAATTCCATATTCTCATTGCCAATCGCTACAATAGTGGGTTTTCCGTTCTTTGAAAATGCCTTTCGATTATAGTGCATGATAGATTGATAGTCGTACGACACTCCCAACATGTCAATGTCTCGCCAATTGTACTTGTCAAACTGGTCTGAGAAACCTGCAAATCACGGAATAAATTAGGAAAAGAACAAATTTAAAGGCATTTAACAGCCATTGATTAGATAGTCTAACAAGCTCTCAATGGTCTTTTCTTGGTCACGTGACAATGACCAAATTCAAAAGTATCTCCACACGTGATACAGTGCCAATTGCGACGGAGATACACAGAACCCTGGGCCCGGGCACACACTCATTCAAAAGGGATAAAATTATTTTACTGTTATTATGTTGTCATGCCTCATACACGGTTCATCATTTAGTCACCCATGTGGTGACCCTCTAAAATTAACTATAGAAAAAGGCTGCTAAATTTGAAAGTAACGAGGAACGTTACATTCTGAACTCAGGGACATCGCTTCTACCCTCGATTTCGTCTTAGGAAATACGACTTGTTTCCTTTAGCAGCAGTCAATAGGTGTTCCTTTTTTTGAAATTTTTAGGAGATATGGGTGTAAATTTACTAAACGTTTCTCCATCTATTATATCAGGAGTAAATGGTACTGCCTTTTACCTTGCACGATGTTTTCCCAGTAGATCTTTACATACTTGTCTCTGTCGCTTCGTGCTTGTTCGTGAAAAAAGCCTGGTAGAGTTAAGAAATTGTAATAAGACGAACTGTGTTGAAATTTCTGTCTTGAATAAATTAAAGGCAACAGAATATTCACGATGACGTTTTAGTAGGTGACGAAAAAACTTTCAATTGGTGGTTTTCATCAAAGTCACAAAACAATTCATCCAAATTATAACTCTGTAGCGTTTTTCACCGAGTTAATGCGAAAAGAGTTTTGGGGAAATTTCAGTATGAAGTAAGCAGCCGTCATATTGATGCAATATGGCGGCTACAAAATTGAACAAGACTTAAGTAAATTTTACTACATGTATCAACAGCATTCGCTTTCACCTTGTTTATCCGGGACATCGTAAATGTTCCAAGCACTTAATCGAAACCAACATTTACATAGACATCGTTGTTTTCTATGTCTAAAATATGTTTAAAGAGTAGCTTTGCAGGATTGACAGTTTCGATTTTAGAATTTTGGTGGTGATCATTGCAAACCTAATTGCAAACAGTCATTATTTATCAAAACAAATGTGACCCTCCATGGGAAAACAAGGAAAAAGGTGAACGCACGGGCACGCCAAAATGACACGCTAAACAATAGGAAGTGTGCAAAGTGACACGCCGGCTTCCGAGCAGCGTGTCAGAAGGAACGCCTAATTAAAAAAATTCTTTTGTTGGTGTCGCACGATAAAAACAAAGGCGCGTGTCTTATAGAACAATGAATTTTGCCGAGCTCGGTACCGTGTAAAATGGTACGCTAGCGTGTCAAATAACACACGATAGAGTGTGCAAAATGACACGCTAGCCGTGCAAAGAGAAGCGATCAACTTACCGTTCCTACATCAGTAAAACAGTCACAAGCTTAGCTTGGTTGGAACAAAAGTTATACAGCGACAACCGCGTATAAGCGGACTTTTGAAAAAAAAAAACAAATAAAAATTTAATCCCAGATTCTCGCCGCTTTCGCCCCTTTTAATTGAGTATCGAACTCAAAGCAAGCGAAAGAAAATCTTTCTATCTATATTTCGAAGTCTCCTGAAACAAAACTGTTCGTCTCAATTCACGAGTCATATTTCAACAAAAATTTTCACAAGGTGGTTTTCTTTTCGACAGCCAATTACACGTGAAAACTGTGAAACCCACATTCCGAGTTCCGAGTTTGTTTACCAACAAGCAGTGAGAAGTTACTACGTTTTAGCGAGAATTTCTTCCCACTTGTCGCAAAGGCACATGCCGTAAACATTATTAGTTGCCACTTCAAAGGGTCGGCCGTCGCGACTCACAATTATAGCTGTTCTTTCGGCAAGATACAAAAAGCGCCCCTTTGCCCTTACAGAATGAACTAAAAAAGAAATTATTTTTTAAGTTCAAAAGTCAATTTAAGTCAGTAATGATATAAAGTTCGAAGAACAACTCAGTGGATAAAGTTTGTAATTATTTTAATTATATTAAAGGAAAACTAAAATACTATATAAATGATATTCATGTATTATTCCTATTTTTTCGCATCAAAAAATATTTTTGGCATGACACACGGTCGACTCGTGACTCAAGGTTGACTTGGGCTCCCGGTTGGCTCTTGAATAAACGCTACAACTCTTCTTTTGGTTAGCTTTCATTTTGGGAAGCGCGACTTATCGCACGCGTGCCCGTGCGTTCACTTTTTTCCCAGTTTTCCCGTGAAGGGTCCCAAATCACTCCTTTAGCCATATTTTTAAATAACTTTGATTAATTGCCTTTGCCTAAAAAATAGAACTCCTACAGAGTACAGTCTGAGATTAATTGCACAGCTCCCGACCAATCAGAATTCAAAACATTGTCGAGAGTTCTTTCATAAGCATGTTATGATCCTCACCAATAGCATGCATCAGTTCGTGAATAACTGTTGAAAGAGCATTACAGCCATTTCCAATTGATATTGTTTGTCTTCCTGGTTCAAAGTATTTCTTCCCGATTCTTGAAGAACATCTGCGAAGAAAAGAAAGTCAAACTTTTGCTGTAAAGGGACCGTTCATTTTTATGAGGGCGGGGAGGGTGAAAAAATAGACAAGAAATACGGCGGACGACCGAAAAAATATGGATGGTGTGTAGATGGGGTCCCTAAAAGAAACAAAGATCTAAATTCAGGAAGTAGTCCTCTCCAGACTGGACATCATCACAGAATAGTTTGTTGCAAGTACAGTCGATCCTCACTAACAACCGCGTCCCATCGTTAAGCAATTGGATAGTGAGCTGCAGTGTTAACATGCTTACCAAAACTGCAATTCTGACTGATGTCAAGCTTAGCTTGGTAAGTTTAATCTTACTTTGTAGATTTCCGGGGGGAAGGGATCATCATATAAACGTAGGACTATATGCGGGGGATGGAGGGAGTTTTTTTTTTTATTAAGAGTGGGATTCATTGCATATTACAGGGACTTTATATAAAATCCCACAGATGTTCTCCCAGTAGAGCCCTTGGGATAGCGCTATTTATTAAAAATGTCACGGTGAAACTTTCCCCATGCAATTTAAATATTAGAAAACACATCGAAATAGGAAAATTATGCTTTTAAAATATATTTAACCTAAAGTTGTCATCTGTTGATTTAGCCTTGACCTTGTGTAAGTTTTAATTGTGATATTTAGTATATTTACTCTTTCAGATAGCAATTTCCGATCGTTATTTATCTTTCTGTAGCTTAGTTCCGCTCATAGCTAAGAATTGCAAGCTAAGCGTTATTTCTCCAGAAAATGTATAATTCCAATATGTTCTGTTGTTTATCATGTGGAATTTTAACGCAAGTATAATTTATTACTATTTGCTAGCATGATAGAATCTTAAGCTCATAATTATTAACAGAATCGTAAATCATTACATAAAAGGAATTTCTCTTCACGTCTTAAAAACTGTACGTGTTGTATTTTGTTCAGTAATTTATTCGTTGTTGTAAAACGCGAAGTAGGCACATTCGCAAGTAACACTATTATTGACCTAGATCTTAAGCAATATCCTGAAACCTTTTTGAACGGAAGATTTAAGTGTTAAGCAATTTCCTTCCTAGGGATCGACATTGATAAATTCAATGTAGTTGTTTATTTAGCCTTGAACTTTATTTTCACCTGTCGTTAATTGCCACACTGTAAGCGTATATAAGAAGCCTTGTACTGTACAACATTTGAATTACCTATGAATTACCTTCGAATTACCTCGAGATACCTACCAGATACGAGTTACCTACAGCTGTCAAGAGTTGTTTAGTCCAGATGCAATAAAGAGTCTAGAGAAGATCCTAAACCTTGAGTGTCTTACTGCTGCAGAAACGCTGTCCGACTGATCTAGAAGCTAACGACCCTGTACCTCTGGCATTGAGTAACGAGTGCCGTGCAGCAAGCCTGTGCTCTACCTAGCTTTCTCCTCCGTCCAAACCGTCCAAGCCGTCCGTTAAACAGCGCCCTAGCTGGTTATCCGTTTCCGTGCATTTAGTGCACTTTAGAGCCAAAAACCTATCGTTACATTGGTGGAGAATCCGGGTAGTTTCTTCAGTCCGTGGAGCGACAGCGAAAGCAGAAGGCCAACCCTCAAGGAAAAGAACTTTTATTTCTCAAGGTAATTCCCTCGGAAATTTTTTTCCGAGTATTTGCTTTCCGTCTTGTTTCATAATTGTATTCGCGACAGGTGTTTGTACACCAGAAGCCTTTATTTATCCACGCAGTATATTGACTTTACTGTGTTTGTCCACGAACTCATTTGCCTGTCTGTGTTTGCGAAGTAGTATACATTCTATTTATTCAGTTAAAAGAAAAACATTGAAAACTCGCTATTTCGATAGCGAAATAAAAAAAAATATATATCTCCAACTTTTCGCCGACCGGATGAAAAAGACTAGCCCGAAAGGCTGCTACAATTTTCAAGATTCCGAGGAATTTCTGGATCGACCCAGCAGGAAACCGCAGCAAATCAGATATTCGACGCCGACCCCGCACACTGCCCTCAGTGTCAAGAAGAACTCGCCCAGAGTAATCGAGGTATTCAAGAGCCCTGTCAACTTTGCCTCCAGGAAGAAAAGGCAAATTAAGCGACGAAAACGCTTCCGTCCGTCCGCAGTCACCGTCGATACTCCACGCATTAAGCGTTATCCATAATTATCAACCGCCTTCGACATGTTTACAAGCCGAAAAAACGAGTTTATCTGACGAATCTCTCGCAAGTCATCCCGAAGATAACGCCTCTGAAGATTTTGACGAAACCACACCGCTAATCTCTGTGTCTAAGCGTCCGAAAACGTTGTTTCGGGACGATCACGAAGACAAAATCACAGAAGCTGCCGAATTTTATTCTAAAAGCGACTACGATTTGAGACCTGAAAGTATGGATGCTGTCTCTTGCAGATCTACAAAAAAATATCCTGGACCTCCGACACTAGGTGGGCCGATGCACTGACGTGGCTCAAGAAATAGACCGGACCTACACCACTACAAGCCTATCGGACACGTTTAAATTACCTTTATTTCATGGTTATGAAAGCGAGAATTTTGAACGTTGGTTAGAAAAATTTCTCCTACATTTGGAGCGCCGACGCCTTCCAACAACTAGTGATGCCGCGCTTGCTGAACTAGCTTTACACTTAGCTGGACCTGCCGAATTATTTTTTCGGTCGCTCTCAAGAAGCGAAAAAGAAAATTTCGATGCCCTCAGTAACGCCCTTCGCGACAGGTTCTCTTCTAAAGATCGAGTTTGGCGTATGCGCCAGATGTTACAAGCAAGAAAGCAAGGACCGAGCGAACCATTGGATAAATATATCGAAGATCTTCAAAACAAGTTCGACTGCCTTGACTTATCAGAAGAAGAGAAAGTTTGGTTCTTCACTCAAGGTTTACGCTCTGATACTCAACGTAAAGTGCTGATGCGCCATCCAAGAACCTTCAGAGAAGCAGAAAATGCGGCCCGCCTTACCCAAACAGTTCAGCAGTCCCTTCAGGACGCTAAAGGAAATGACGCTCTTGCTCAAATACAGCAACAATTAAACACCATTGTTTCCAGTCTGGCTTATAAAGACAAACCGAAGGAAGCTTCCATTTCCGCCTTACAATACTCGCCCCAGCCCTCCGTTGATGAGAAACTCGCTCGCCTTAGTTTGAACAACAAGTCATGACTCTCGTCAGTGGTAAACATCATATTCAAGAGTCAACTATTGCAGCTTTCCAGCCTTCCACAAGGGAAAATTATTGCCGCGATAATAAAGAAGATGAAAACGCTCGTCTCCGCGAAGAAATTCGTCAACTTAAGGCTGCAATGAAAGATTTACAGTCTCAAAAGGCTACAGATGCCGACCGCTATGACCGAGGAAGAACACTCCAAGAAATGACCTCAGCCTTGTCTCGCGGCTTAGAGGAGATCCGAAGAATGCAATCTCGCATGGATGGGTTCATGCGAACTTATACCTCTAGAAACTGTCGTCAAGACCAGCAGCGAGTGCCAACCCGTGACAGCAGACCTATCTGCGACATTTGTGGGAAAATCGGTCACGTGAGACAACACTGCTTTCAAAGATTCCAACAAAGTCAACGCTATTGGGAGCCTCAAACTATCCAGAATAACAGAGAAATACCAGAGGACGAGCCCATAATCGCTACCTTTGAGCAAGAAACTATCCCACGTAATCAGCTATCCCATATAAATCAGACCAAGCAGCAACAGCAAGTTGAACGAGTTTACTATGCAAGACGGAGCCAGCCAATACCGCCCACACCCGTGAGTGCAGAAGTTCCAACAATTAGCACCGATGCTGTCACAAATGGCAGTCCAACCAAGACGAAAGACACCGAGAAGCCACAAAACGAGGTCAAAACGGACCATGATTCCCTTTCACCGAAACATCACGTTCAAGACGCGTTTTTAAAAGCTCCTCTTAAAAACGGTAGCCAAGAGATTGTTGTACGAATACATATTTGCACCGAAAACAGCCCAAATGAAGTGAAGAATGCAACTCAAGTGAGTGTGTCTGAGGAAAATCCTTCAAGTGAGAAGTCGTCACCAAAGGATAACACCTCACATGTTGAAACAGATCCAGCAGTTAGAGTGAAACTAAGCCACAACTCCACCCAAGTCAAGTCTTCTCTGAACCCAGCAGAAAAAATGAACCCGTTACGTAAACAGATACGCACAGATACAAGTCCCCTGCCTAAAAATTCTCCGAAGAACGTGCGTCCCAAACAAGAACAAAGTAATGCCTTCGTCAAAGCGGAAATACTTGGGTATCCTATCGACCTGTTAATTGATTCAGGAGCCTGTATTTCTGTCATAGATGCTGAATTCGTACAAGAAGTATTTTCCGACGAGATCACACCCATCATGGTGCCAAGCACTTATCCAAGAGTGGATACAGTAAGTGGCGAGAAGCTGCCAACATGTGGCCAGATCAAAGTACCATTGTCAGTTAGTGGAAGAGAATTTCCTTGCCAATTCCATGTTCTTGAAAACATGACTACCAGTGCCGTGCTTGGTCGAGACTTTTTGTTGACAAATAATGCAGTCATCAACTTCGCAGACGGCACACTGACACTCGACAATTCTCTTTCTGTTAAGTTGTCGTTCAAAGCCATGAAGTCACTACCAATGGCAAGTGTACTGAAAGCTCAAATTCAAGACAACCGTCCTGGTAACGAACACGACGATGAAGAAAAAGCATCAATATTCCCCAAATATCTTCTTAACTTTGATCGATATAATCCACAGTGCAAGAAAGCAATAATTTCGTTTCTCAAATTGATTATCATTCTTCTGTTGATGTCTCCTCACGTTCATGCCGCTACAGCACACCACAACCGATTCCGATCCCCCACCAGCATCACCCCAGTCACCAAGATCCATGGGAGTGCAGATCCTTTGTATGCCCAGACCGACTCTACCTTGCTTAACTTCCATGAAGGTCAAGATCCTAGTCCAAAGTTGCTGTTTCTACTTACTCCCGTCCGTCTGAAAGATCATACCTTACTCAGCAACAGTGATCAACAAGCTTCATCGCGAGACGCAAGATTACGTTATCCACAACCAGAAGACTAAAGTATACGACCCTATCCAAGAAAGAAAAGGACCGGAAAACCACCATACGAGTATTAATCAAAACAAAGATCAGACGAACAGTAGGTTTGAAAATATCATGAAGTCAAGTATCCTTCGGCGAGTTCCCGCCACAATCCGTTACCAAGACTCGAGCAAGTATCATGATAGCATTATAACCATAGTATATTTACCGCATACTTACTAAAGTAGCGTAGCCCAAAACAACCGAAATCAGTATACCGTTAAGAAAATAGTAAGTCGTAACCAGCCACCCTTAATTTAATAAAATTCGTCCAGTCAACATATATTGTGAAACATACAAAGTACCACCCTTGAGATTTTGTTAATCCAGGAGGTTTAAAGGAGGGGAGTGTCACGGTGAAACTTTCCCCATGCAATTTAAATATTAGAAAACACATCGAAATAGGAAAATTATGCTTTTAAAATATATTTAACCTAAAGTTGTCATCTGTTGATTTAGCCTTGACCTTGTGTAAGTTTTAATTGTGATATTTAGTATATTTACTCTTTCAGATAGCAATTCCCGATCGTTATTTATCTTTCTGTAGCTTAGTTCCGCTCATAGCTAAGAATTGCAAGCTAAGCGTTATTCCTCCAGAAAATGTATAATTCCAATATGTTCTGTTGTTTATCATGTGGAATTTTAACGCAAGTATAATTTATTAGTATTTGCTAGCATGATAGAATCTTAAGCTCATAATTATTAACAGAATCGTAAATCATTACATAAAAGGAATTTCTCTTCACGTCTTAAAAACTGTACGTGTTGTATTTTGTTCAGTAATTTATTCGTTGTTGTAAAACGCGAAGTAGGCACATTCGCAAGTAACACTATTATTGACCTAGATCTTAAGCAATATCCTGAAACCTTTTTGAACGGAAGATTTAAGTGTTAAGCCATTTCCTTCCTAGGGATCGACATTGATAAATTCAATGTAGTTGTTTATTTAGCCTTGAACTTTATTTTCACCTGTCGTTAATTGCCACACTGTAAGCGTATATAAGAAGCCTTGTACTGTACAACATTTGAATTACCTATGAATTACCTTCGAATTACCTCGAGATACCTACCAGATACGAGTTACCTACAGCTGTCAAGAATTGTTTAGTCCAGATGCAATAAAGAGTCAAGAGAAGATCCTAAACCTTGAGTGTCTTACTGCTGCAGAAACGCTGTCCGACTGATCTAGAAGCTAACGACCCTGTACCTCTGGCATTGAGTAACGAGTGCCGTGCAGCAAGCCTGTGCTCTACCTAGCTTTCTCCTCCGTCCAAACCGTCCAAGCCGTCCGTTAAACAGCGCCCTAGCTGGTTATCCGTTTCCGTGCATTTAGTGCACTTTAGAGCCAAAAACCTATCGTTACAAAAACTAGCCATGATATATTGCAATTCCTCAGTTTTAAATGATCTTCAGGCCATCGTATTTAAAAGCTGATATACCATGAACCAAAAATATGGTACGTGCACTCGTCAACGAGAAGAGCTGAAGAACACAAATATTGCAATTCTTTACTCAACTCGCGCGTGTTGGTTGCGAGGTAATTATAGCCAACTCGGTTCTCGGTTCTACAATTTAATATCCAACGCGCGCTTTTTGAATAATTGTTAAAAATACTTTCTGTATGTATAGCGGCGAAGCGCGAATTGATAAACTTACCCATTGCTCGCATCAAAGGTGATGTAGTTCTTGTGATAGCCTGGCACATAATCCACAAATCTCAAGCACGTTTTTCTGTTAAATTCATTCATTGCTTTTCGTACGTTAGTCCTTATGTGACCTGAACCACAAAAAGTCAGCAAAGAGAAATTGTAGGACGAGCATAATTAGTATATACCACACGAGTGAATAGTGCTTTTCGCGTACGGTGATTGGTTAAGCCGGGGTGAATAGCAAAGTACTTTTCACCTCCGAGCAGCTAAAAAGAAACAAACTGCCTTCATGCGTCGCTTTGTTTACAGAAAGTGATGTTTTTGTCCGTTAGTTATTCGACTTGGGTGGTATACAATAAAACAATTATTCACCTCACTGTCAGTGAATGTGGTGGATATTTACCTCCACTTCGGTGAATAATTGTTAATTATCAAAGTCCGACAATGATCATTGGTAAAATTTATTTAGCAATGATGTCACTACGTATGAGCCTTTAGAAAAGCTTACGTACTCATAAAGGAAGGGATCAGTAAAGGAACAGTTCGACTTGTCCACAGTCTTTTGCGGCTTCTTTGAGCATTCCTTGAGTTTCCACCACTCTTGATATACTCTTGTAGCTCAGTGTCACCATCGAGAACAATATCACCTTGATAAAGCCTTGTCAAATTGCCTGGGAAAGGAAAGAAGATAAGAAAAAATAAAGTGCGTTCCTATCATACGTATCGAAGTTTCCATAAAAACAAAACACCTGGTACAGACGGTCTGACAGCAGAATTTTACACTTTTTTTTGGAGCACGTTGGAAAAAATTATGGTAGATAGCTTTAATTACGCATTTCGAAAAGGCGAGTTATCCATATCACAGAGACAAGGAATTATTCGCCTAATTCCCAAGAAAGATAAAAATCTATCGTACCTAAAAAACTGGAGACCCATATCGCTTCTCAACACTGATTACAAGATCGCCACAAAAGCCTTAGCAATGCGTTTAAAAAAGGTCCTGCCAAATATTATTAATAATGCACAAACTGGATATTTACCAGGCAGATTCATTGGGGAAAATATTCGGCTCATATCGGACATTCTCCATTACACGGCAGATCAAAATTTAGAAGGTATCGCTTTGTTCATAGATTTTGAAAAGGCTTACGACAGCTTAGAGTGGGTGTATCTAGACAAAGCCTTAGATGCCTTTAATTTCGGACTCGATTTTTAGATGTAGATTAGAACACTTTACAGCAATATCTCCAGCTGTACGATAAATAATGGTTACGCTTCCAGACCTTTCATACTCAAGAGAGGAGTTAGGCAAGGCTGTCCGTTATCCGGTCTAGCGATAAGGTCTCGCTCTGATATAAGAGGGATCCTAGTCGCTAACAAAGAAATCAAAATATCACAGTATGCTGATGACACAATCGCCTTCTGTAAAGACGAGGCTTCCCTTGAGAAGCTGCTCGAGGTGCTTAACTTGTTTGAGGAATGCAGTGGACTTAAACTTAATTCTTCTAAAACAGAAGCTTTATGTATTTTTTTTTTCGTGTATTGTCAAGTGTATTGTGCTGAAAAGTAAAAATTGAAAAAAAAAAAAAAAAAAATACGTATCGAAGGAGCCAACGGCTCGTGTGGGCCGGCACAAGCCTTCTTATGCGGGCAAAGCATCATGGCCCGGGGAGGGGAGACTCTCGGATGGGGAAGCTCGTTGGCAAATTTGATGTTAAAAGGACTGCAATCGGCGTAAAAATCTTCGGGCACAACTTAAACAGTTTAATTTGATTTTCGAGACAGCTTTCGTGTTACAGCTCCTGCTAAGAAAGACGAGAAAGTACTTCGATCATTGATAGGTTAAAACTAAGTAAAATGAATTATTAACAACAAACCTTTGTTGGCTTTTGTAATCTCCTCAAAAGCACTCTCATTGACCTTGACTGTGACATTCCCCCCTGCAAAAGGAAAAAAATGTGAAAATTCACCACTTGTTTATTTAGGAGGCAAACATCACCAGCCGAACGAAGGTGCCACTGTAGGCGAATTGCACATAAGAGATTTCAACTCTAAGGGTGCGTTTCTTTGGGAAAATCCAAAATTGGATCATTGATCTCAGATCACACGGATACTTTGCTCCCAAAGAAACGAAGAATCCGAAAACGGACTTT